>NW_024429225.1:1209771-1227271 GCF_017639785.1 Mesocricetus auratus | reverse complement strand
TTGTAAACTTTTTTTCTAGTTTTCCCAATATTTCTTCTTGTTTAATTGCCAAAAGAGCCTACTTAGATGTTTTCACATGTTAATAATTCCCCAACTGATGCCTGCAAGTGCATTCTGATTACAAGGAAATTAGTTCACAGTATTTTCCTGGGGTTTAATGTGCCATATTAATGTTTTTATTAACTGTAGCTGATGAGGGCATTGGTTTCTGGCTTAATTCCAAGGCTCCCTTTGCCTCTCTCCAAAGGAAAAAAATCAATGAGTGGATTTTCTCAGAACTGCATTTTTAATGAAGGAAATGAGATGTATTCCAGTCTCTAATTAAGTATGGTTTGATATGAAAATATAGGTAATATACTTGCATGAATGAAAGAAATTATACCAAGATGAAGATTTGACACTAAGATATTTGGGTTTGGGTTTCCAGAAAGACTTTACAAAATCAAATGAGTCTAAATCTATGTTAGACAATCGTTGATACCAGGACCAATTTCTAGAGCCTCCTACAGTGTTGCAGAGTCCAAGCAGGTAGCCTCTTGGGGGAGGAGGCAAGAAACATGGAATCAACGGAGCAGACTCTGGAGGCAAGTGAGAAGCAAAAAGCAGACTCCTTTGTTGAAGGTATAGGCAGGCCTTTTATAGCCCCTCCTGGGACCCAAGGGCGGTGCCAAGCTGGAACGTAGTGTTGTCTCTCTCCCTGGCCCATGATGTCATGAGGTCAGCAGTCTCTAGGCCTCATGGAAGATTTCAGGTTGGCTCAAGAAGGAAGTTGCAAATACACATTCTTGACTGGCCTAGAGCCAGCTATTAACCTCTTCCTACAATACAGAACATTCAAGATAGAAAAGAAGAAAAGAGTCCTCAAACCAGGAAGCACAGCATTTAAGAGATGAGTTAGAGGTGAGAAGCAGAAACAGCAGCTCTATTCTCTAGGCAGTGATAGAGAGGACAGAGTATACAGTGCCCATCGCCATAGACAAAGCCAAGCTGTTGTCATTCTTGGTAGGAGCCTTCAAAAGCCTGTCTCTATAAGAAATCTAAAGAAATATTTGAATTTTTTCTCTTTCCTTTTTTCCCTTTTTTTCTTTTAACAGAGTCTCACTATGTAGTCTTGGCCAAGAACCCAATTATGTAACCTAGGCTTGCCTTGAACTCAGAAAACTGCCTTCTTCAGTTTCCCTGGTGCTGGAATTGAAAGCATGTTCTAGTACACGCAGACTATTTGGAAGTCTGTAATTGACCATCACTGTGAAAATGAAATGTCTGATTTTCATGAGTCACAGCCTACACTAGTAAGGGTAACTGACTCATCCTTTCCAAGGTCTGAACACTGTTCTACAGCACAGAGAAGTCCAAGGCACAGAGATCACTCTTTAGAAAAAATCTAAGGGTTGAGTTATATCTCAGTTTGGAGATCAAAAACTCAAGAAAATATTCTTCCCTGGCATCTGCAAAGCCCTGGGTTTGATATGTAGCAACACTTAAAGTCCTGCCTGGAAGCACATGCTGTAACTGACACCCTGTCTCAAAAAAAAAACCTTAAACATTTGATTATATTCTGGAAAATCTAGCCTCAAAATTTTCTACAGTAAAAGCAAAGTAAGTGGGTTGTGTGACGGGCAAGAGGTTGAAGAAAAAAATATAATGACAGTTAACAGAAAGATAAGGAGAAAACAAACCACAGTGAACAGGAGGTTGTGCAGGGGGAGCTAGGGACATGGATCAGTCAGTTAGGTACCTGGAGCACAAGAAAAGTACCCGACTTTCATCCCCAATACCCATATGAACAATGGGCATCATGTCACATGAAGTGTGATACGCAAACTTAGTGTCAGCTGTGCACATGACAGAGAGTCCCCGGGGTCTGATGAGTTAACATTGTCACAGGAGTCAAAGTAATGGCATTTAAACTCCCACTACGAATGTAGCTAACAGAGACAGTGTCCTGTCCTTTTCCCAACTGGGCAGAGCCATTGGATACCTAGAGTGCATGGGCAGCCAACACACTCTAATTCATGGACTTCAGGGTTAGTGAGAGATGCTGCCTCAAAAAATAAGGTAGAGCACAATTAAAGAAGACATCCAACAACTGTCTCTGTACATATGCTAGCACACATGCATATGTGTCACATATACGAACATCTACATCACATAAAACTTAACCACACACAGCACAACTTAACCACTCAGAATCCCTCCACTCCCTACTGCTGAGGTGCTTCATGCAAGGGCAGGTTGTGTGGATACTATCATGTGTACAGAGAGCTGAGACTGTGTTATTAACGTGAGTTTGGAGGTCAACAGTCCTTAAAAAAGAGTGCAAGTTCCTACACTTGTCAGAACTCATACTTTGATTCATATCCTCTGTCTCTCATCTGTAAAAATACGCAAAGAAAAACCAGGCAACAAGGCAATGGGGATGTCTGGGGAGTTGTCTCCAAGGCTTGTAACTTGATGGGCATAATTTGTTATTATTAAAAGTTTGGGAGTTGTTAAAACCACTTAGAGCAAGTACTATATAGAAAACTAGACAGTCCACATTAGGTGAGTTTCTACTACAGTGTGATATGTAAACGTAGTGTCAGTTATAAACATGACAGAGTTCCCAGTGTCTGATGAGTAACCATTGTCCCAGGAATAAAAATAATGGCATTTAAACCTCTACCATGAATGTAGCTAACAGAGCCAGTGTCCTGTCCTTTTCCCAAGTGGGCTGAAATGTTTCGGACCCAGAGTAGCAGCTAGCTCACAAGCAGCTCTCCCCCACCTTCAAGCGATCAAGAGTAGTCAGTGCTGCAGGCTAGAGTCTATGTGCTTCATGAAGGAGTTCAGGTGAGCTGGGTTCCCAAGAAAGCCTTCAGTCAGATCTGAGTACTAACAGATGAAAGGGAGACAGACCATTCCCAGAAAGAAGGATGTGGGAGAAAAACAGCCTTCTTAGGAATGTTGCATGCATGTCCCAGTGATTCTGACCATGGCTGGACCATGGTGGAGGCCTCTGTAGAGCAACTGAGGGAAACATGGGGGGGAGGTTATGATGTGGACATCTTGCACACATCAGGAGTGCAGGAAAGAAACAGGTATATTTGGAGAGATACTCTGATCCTTGATCCACTGAACCCCAAGTTATTTTATCTTATTTGAAAATTTAATTCTCCTCTTGGCTTTTGCTATATATTATTTTGACCTTTTTCATCAGCCCTTTGTCCCCAGGCATCTTAACACTTCTTTTAGAGAGTCACACAGTGCTCACTCCAAAGTAAAGTCACTGTGAGCCATCACAGTTGGGACCCAGTTATTCTAAAGATGATCTTGTGAACACAAGTGCTTCATTTCCTGTTAAGGGGATACCTGGGAGAATTGTTAAAGCACTGGAGTACACACTTAATTGTGAGAACACATAGTATCATCTGCCATGCCCTTCAAGCAACACTCAATGCAACAGTATGGATTTCACTCACTAACATTTGAAATGCACGGTTGGAGATGTAGAAATTTAAGCTGTAGTTACAGGTATGTGCATGCTATATATATTGCCTAACATGCATGAAGCCATGGGTTTGATCCTCTGCAATTTGACTGCCTGTAATTTCAGCACTCAACATGATAAGGTAGGATCAGAAATTCAAGGACATCATAGGCCACATGGCAAATGTGAAGCCACCATGCACTATGTGAAAGTTTGTCTTTTAAAAAGCCATGGACTTAACATTGTTGGCATTGTACTGCTTTCTTAAAATTAAGACTTAGCAGGAAGGGCTGGAGAGACGGTGCAGTGGTATGGGATGTCCTTATGTGCTGCTTTTATTGGTTGATGAATAAAGCTGTTTCAGCCAATGGCCAGGCTGAATATACCTAGGTGGGAATTCCAAAGAAAGATAGAGAGGGAAAGAAAGTGGGGTCATGATGGGGGATGTCCTTCTGCATATATGTTTCTCCTGTTGGTTGATGAATAAAATACTGATTGGCCAGAACCAGGCAGGAAGCATAGGTGGGACTACCAAACGAGGAGAAGCCTAGGGAGAGGAAAGCAGAGAAAGGCAGTGAAGAGACGCCATGCTGCTGAAAGAGTAACATGCCAGACCATGGGTAAGCCACAGCCTGTGGCAACACATAGATTAATAGAAATTAAGACAGAGCTAGCCAATAAGAAGCATAAGCCATCAGCCAACAGTTTATAAATTAATATAGCATCCATGTGATTATTTGGGGCTGAAGGGTGGTGGGACGTGGCGTAACAGAACCTTGCATCTACAGGGTTGGAGAAGATGCCATGTGACACTAAGGAAGCAGTATGCAAGGGCATCCCAGGTAAGCTACACCATGTGTGATATACAGATTAACAGAGATGGATTAACCATTAAGAGAGAGCTAGCCAGTAGAAAGCCCAAGTCACTGGCCAAACAATTGTAACTGATATCAAGTCTCAGAGTGGTTATTTCATTAAGCAAATTCAGGGACTCAGTGGGTGGATAGAAACCAGTCCAGTGGGACCAGACAAGACGGAAAAACTCTCCCTAATGCACAGTGGTTAAGTTGTGGTACTTGTTTTTTCAATTCCCAGCGCCAATATGGTGCCTCACAGTCATCCATACTTCTAGTTTCAGGGGATTCAACATCTTTTGGACTCCAGGACACTGCAATTATGTAACATGCAGAATGAGTGTCCAAAAAACACCCACACACAAAATAATAAAATAAAAATTTACAAGAAAAAAGACTTAAAAGGAGAAGGGTATTTATGGTGTTCTGTAGCTGTGGTGGGCAAGGTGAATGGTGTCTGGCTAATGACAGTCCTCTCCGTTCCTCCTAGTTAATGAATCTGATCTGTTCTCTCAGCCTGAAATCCTGGGTGAGGGAATTCTTCACATGCTTATTACACATGTCAGCCTAAGGAAACCACACACACAGCATAGCCAAACCCACAAAACTATGCTTGATATCAATTCAGCTGGGAGGTAAAGGGTGGCCCTGGGCCTCACTCTTTAACCCCCACTAGCTAGAACTCACTATAGCCCAGATTTGCTCCAAACTTATTGCAAAATCTCCTGCTTGGTGCTGGGACTACAAATGAGAACCACCAAGCCCAGCATATGCTGTTGATTATTTCCTCTTCCCAGATACCTTCCCTCACCCAGGTGCAAAGAAAACAGTAACTTATAAATAGTAGCATCCAGAGCTGCTCATCAGAAGACTCCTGAAGCATAAAAGGAAATCTGTGAGCATCCAATTCCAATCGGGCAGCACCTCGTTTTCCTCAGGCTCCCGAGGGCTCCTCCTAACAGCTGGTGCTAATGACTTTCTGCGCTTTCAGCCTTCTGGACATTTGGGGGGCACAGTGGGGACAAGCTGCAGGAAGTCCAGCATGTTGCTGTACTTCCCCTATTTATAGCCTACCTCCTGCTAAATATTGGATTGAGGATACCTCACAAAATAGTTCCAAAACCATGAGATAAAAATAAATACATAGACACTTCATACAGGTGGAGTGTTTAAAACTGTACTTGCTGAATATTTGGATGCAAGCAAACAGAAATCGCCAACTAATCGTCAAGTAACAAGCACTTAAATGGAAAGATCTATGAAGAAATAGTACCTTGGATTCACAGTGTGTTCATGCTCTAGCGGCAGAGAGATGAAGGAATCTTTATCTCTACTTTAAATACAGACACCTAATACAAAAAAGTGAGGCCTGCATCCATGTTGCATGTTCTGGGAAAAGCAATTCAGTTCTCCAAAGAAAGAGAGTGGCTTTAAACTATGGTCTAGAAACCCATTTGGGTACCATCTTCTAGACAGAAAGAATTCAAGCATCTATCAGATGCCTGTATCTAACAGGCACAGGTGTCTGCATCCACATTTTGGACTTTCAATGTGACCATGAAGTTTCTAAGGAAATTCAAGTTTGAACATTGAATTTAAGTCTGATCTCTAAGTGACTTGTAAATGCTGGAAGGTTTCTTTTAAAGGAACACCAATTGTCCTTTAGGAGGTAACTGAGCATATAGCTTACTTGGGAGACTGCTTGCCTACCACACAGAGCTAGGTTTGATATCTGTCTCTGCCCATATCTGGACATGGTGATGCAGTGTATAATCCTAGCATTAGGGAGGTAGAAGTGGGGGGCCAGAAGGCTGTTCTTTCTGGTTACACAACAAGTCAGAGACTTTGAGACCAGTCAGAGTTCACAAGATCCCATTGGGAGAAAAAAAATCAAACCAAAAGTATTAACACATAGAATACCACTAGAAGCAATAAGCGTTTTGGCTCTTGAAGATTCTACTCACTTTCAGGTCCTCCTTTTCACTCCTTTGCATACACAGCAGCTGTCTCCCCACGATGAGACCATCAGTAGGCTCCATCTAGGACAGCTGTTCTGCAGGCAGAGCATCCAGCTATCTTCCATAGCTAAGTGAGCACACAGTAGGCAGCCAGGATTGAGGACCTGGTCTGGGAGATCCATCCAATCTGTTGTCTCTCTTTGTGCTTCCCACACCGAAACAAGGTTTCTTTCTTTCCTCTCATCCCGTACACACATTTAATTGCAATGGTCCTAGCAGCCTCGTAAACGATTTTTTAAGCCACAGCTTACCGTGTCCTTCACGAAGATTCACCGACATTTGCTGTAATGCTCACGCTTCCCGCTTTCTCTTAGAAAGCAACTCTTCCTTGCTGCCATAGTGTCTGTTAAGTATTCTGTCTCAGCTGTGTGCTATTCTAAGTAAACTGGAAATGGAGGATGAGAAGAGAGTACCCTCATGGGGGGGGGGGTAAATGAGTCCACACTATATACCCTTATGTTTTAAGGCTGAGTCTTCCTCACAGTCAAGCTGTCTGTTTCCCTAAGGCCTATGCACCACACTACTGCAATGTACTCTACTTTGCTATCATCCTAAAACTCATTGGTCTCTTTTCCTTCCCCGTTTATCTTGCAAACTACCAGCTAAGGCAGTTGATAAGTGATTCCCTGTGGAGTATAACGCATGAGGAATTTGTAATGAGTTGTCGTACCCAGACAGCAATTCCCCATTTTTCTAGGGCATTTGAGGGCACATTTTTCTGATCTAAGGAAGGCCCTCCTAGAAAGGGAGACAGTAACTACTGGATAGCAATGCACCCTTATAAAGCCATACCTCACAGATGGCTGCCAATTAGAAGCAACGCAAAACAATGGTGATCATTCTGTCCCCTGCTGTGGAATTTCTTGGCCACTAACCTCAATAATTCATGACATGATAATATGTCAGTCTTTCTCCGTCTACAAAACATGGAGCACACATTCAATAGGGTCTCAGCGAATGTCACATAGAAAGCAGACACATGAGAGCTGTCCATGTTTCAGTTGCCAGCACTCATCCTTAGACCATTCACAGAATATTTATAATGATTTCTAAAGGAGCTCCAAAAATGTTCTATTTTCTCAATCAAGGGTCCACTGCAATGTGAAATATAGGCTCTTTGGGAAAAAAAGAAGACCATTTTAATTCTGCATTCAGCTAACTAATGGCTTTTTAAAACCTTATTCCTCTAGAACATCAATCAAATGTTAAAATGGCCAAAACAGTCTCTTCATGAGGAAAGACAAGAATTAATACCACATTTGAGCGTTCACCAGAATCTATGAACTCAATGCATATTTAAAATAAAGATACTAGCTTAACAAGATTAGTTGCTGAATTCTTTAGAGGGTAGAAGCAGCTCAGATACAAATGTACAGGAAATGAAGACAGGGCACACTGGAAATCACTGATGGGACAGTGACTGATGCCCACTCTGCCCAATGCACCCAATGCATTTCCCTGCCTAGTGGACATGTGTCTTAATCTCACCCACTTCTTGGAAAGGTGGATACTGATGGAGGCAGAGCACGCAAAGCAACAGGCCTGTGGCCATGCAGAAGGCAGAATTTCAGAAAACTGGGGTCTGTGGATCTATTGCCTTGTGCTAGGAAGCCATCGATATTTTCTGTTCTTGCTACTTCGTGGGAAATTTAGTTTATGTAAAGAGTTTCCATTACATGTTTATCCGATCCCAACTACCTACCTCAATCTGTTCATTTAAAAAGAATTATATCTGTTTCAGCCTTTGCTTTGGAATATCATTCCCATTATAAAAGCATATGTCGTAGTTTATAAGTAAAATAGCCCACTTAGAAGCAGGTGTGAATCAGTTACCCATTTAAGTCCCTCTTGCAATAAGTGGGATTACTTTGTAAAGGGTTTTAGCATATTTGCACTTTAGCTGATTTGTTTTGAGAAAAAGGTAGACCTAAGATTAAAATGTCTACATGCTGCCTAGTGGTGACATACAGTTCTACTTTCAAAACTGTGCTGCTCATTAAATAGTTACTGGAATGTGCATTTGTTTCTTCTTGCTGTTGTAATAACTTAAGACAAACTTATGGGGCTTAAAACATCACAAACTTATTATGTCATAATTTTAGAGGTCAAAAGTCCAGGATAAGCCTCACTGGACTCAAGTTAATGTTGGCAGAGCTACATTCCTTCTAGAGGTGAATCTATTTTATTGGCTTTGCTATTTTCTAGAGCAGTGGTTCTTAGCCTGTGGGTCACGCCCCCCACAGGGACCAAACGATCTTTTTATAGGGCTCATATATCAGACAACCTCCATATCAGCTACTTACAATATAATGCATAAGAATAGTAAAATTATAGTTATGAAGTAGCAATGGAATAATTTTATGGTTGGGGTTCCACAGCGTGAGGAACTTTGTCAAGGCGTGCAGCCTTAGGAAGACTGAGAACCACTGGTCTAGGGGTTTCAAGCATCCCTTCCCTTGGAGCCTCATTACTCCTACATTTGTCTCCATAATCACATCTCTTTCTCTGACTCCTACACCCTGAGTTTCTTTTCTCTGTTTGTTCGTCTGTGGAGGGATGGGGGTTTTCCTCTATTGTTATTGTTATTGTTTGGACAGGGTCACATGTATCCCATGCTGGCCTCAATCTCTGTCTATAGCCTAGGATGACTTTGAACTCCTCCTGCCTCCTCTTTCAATGTATTGGGATAGCAGGCATACACCATCATGTCCAGCTTGTGCAGTACTGAGATCAAACCTTGGGATTTTCTTCCATGCTAACAAGCACTCTACCAACTGAGTTATGCCCCTAACCTGTTACCTTGAGACCACTCCTCTCCAGACTAATGTCCCTACTCCTATCTCATGATACGTTTCTTTTCCACATAAAGTAAAATATCTAAAGCCTTTGGAGATTGGGCATGTACTTCTTTGAGAAGTCATTATTCCACCAATCACAAAATGTACCAGAAAAACAGGGTCTGACCTGAAGGTTTTGGATCAATTAGTATTATTCCACAGTTAATTTAAAGTTGTAAAGAGACAACTCAGCAAAAAAGTTCGACTAGTAGAATTTTAGACTCCGATACTATTCAATCACAGTCTTTCCCCAGTGGGAGGTGTAGGGAGAGATCTTAGATACCTATGCCGCTGACCACGCCCACTCTGGGAATGGCTACAGGTGCTTGTGGACATGGGAAATTAAGGGCTGTGCAGGAGAATGCCGGCTCTCTTGGGGCTCCGGTCTGGTCTCGGAGAACAGAGAGCCGACTCTTGGTTCTCGCTTTCTCATGTAAGTGATTTCTCCCTCAATAAATATGACAACATACCCTGTGTGGTTCCATATCCCCCGATAGGGAGGAAACCCAGCTTTAAGGAATCACTCCTTGTTTGAGCTTCCACAAACTCTGCAATGCTAACAGCAGTCTAATGACGTGAACTTGGAAAAACAATGATGATGAAACATAAGAAATATCTAGAAAAATAGTCTATAATAAAAAAAAACACCGATATAAAAAAATCCAAAGACAGGAGAGTTGGTTCAGTGGTTAAGAACACTTGCTGCTCTTCCAGAGGACTTGTTTGGTTGCCAGCACCTGCATGGGAGAGCTTATAACTGCCTGTAGCCCCAGCTCTAGGGAATTCAATCACCTCTTCTGACTTCCATGGGTATCTGTACTCTTGTCCACATACCCCTACCCCAGATACACACCATAACCATAATTAAAAATAAAATAAATCTTTAAAGAAACGCTCAAGACTAGGGGAATCAAATAAAAGCTAATAAATGAGGCTGTCAGGGTAGCTCAATGCATAAAGCCACTTGTTTTTAAGCCTGATGACCTATATTTGATCCCCAAAACCCACATGCTGGAAGGAAAGAACCAACTCCCACAAGCTGTTCCCGACCTTGACATGTGGTCTGTGGTGGTTCACACACACACACACACACACACACACACACACGCACACACACACACACACATACACACAGACCACACACACACACACACACTCAAGCACAAATGAAAATAATATATTGAAAGTAAATAAATAAGTTTAAAAGCAGATCGGTGGTTCACTGAGGCAAAGGGCATTGGCTGGATGGTGGAAATGACTGGAAATGACGTGTGTGCCAGCTGTGGAGGAAGAACGTGAGTGACAACCTGCAAACCTGGCCTGTCTGGTGAAGTGGCACACATCTGTAATCCAGCGCTGGGGGAGCTGAGACAGAAGAACCACGAGTCTGGCCAGCCTGGTCTACTACAGAGACCTTGAAAAACAAAACGAAGACCCCCACTTCATTGAAGTGGATGCAATTTACATATATAATATGCAAATCAATACAACAATCTCTTAAAAACTTGACTCCTTTCGATAACAAATTTGCATGTAGGGACATGATTAGAACACAGCCTGTCTACCTTCTCCTGAGCCCCACTGTCCTTCCAAATGCTTATAATAACGTGTACACGGCAACCCCACTTCCTAAGTGAGCAGAGTTCATTTCCTTACTCACAACCCAGGTGCAGATGCTTACCTAGTGCTGCTTGTCTGTTAATTTCCTCTCCATGGGTTATAATTCGGGATATAAGTTCTAGCTGTGGAGCCCAGACTGGCCTCAACTGGCTATATACTTGAGGCTTCCCTCAAACTTGCAACCTCCTTGCCTCCACACCACCATTCCTGAACAGCCTGCTAACTTCTATAGGAAGGTAATCTTTCTCTCATCTCTCTAGCAAAATAGCAGTCTCAAATACTCATCACACTGGATAGCTACACTACAAAGACCAGTGTTTCTTTTCTCACTGCCACGACAGAATATATGGTAGAAACAAGTTAAGGAGACAGGGGATCTAGTCCACATATCAGAAAAGCATGGTGGAGTTCATATCAAGTCAAGGAAGCAGAGTAAGGGAAGGGACTTACGACCACATATAACCTACAAAGCACACCACCACCTAGACATAGAGGGTTTGCTCACTTGCCAGTGTGACAAAATTCATATTCAAGCCATTACAACTATTTAACTGTATATGATACTGCCATATAACACTGCCTTGATATGAGGAGCCACTTCATGTAGAGATTGTTGTATTCGCTTTAGCATGTTTGGTAACAAATTCTCTTTATATTTTTGTATTCTATTTCATTCATTATAAGCCCACTTGTCAGAAGCATTTGAAACAATATATATTTACAAATAAATGTTCATATTATTTTTTATTTTAAATATTTGTGTTTTAATAACTTCATAAACTTTAACACCCTTATAGAACAAATTATATAGTAATATAATTTGCTAATAACTTGTATTAATTTATTATATATTGTATGTATATGGGATAGAGGATCCATTAATATATAGCCCTAGTTGTCTTGAACCTCACAATATAGATGAAATTCACCTGACTCTAATTTTTGAGTACTGGAATTAAAGCTATTTGCCATCACACATGGTCCTTGCATTATGTATCTTAAGTAATTATCACCCAATACCTGATGTATTTGCTCAGAAAATAATTAAGGAAGCACTATATACAAAATTACAAACACTGTTTATAGTCTGGAGAGCCATTCTCCATTGTGACTTCTCCTAATTATGTGCATACCTCATAGCAAACTTCACCTAAACATCCCCTACAATTTTTATGCCAACCTACAAAGTGATAAACCCAGAATTACGTTGAGAGCAATATCCCAAACCAACAACCAAATTTTGAAAGAAATACCTCCAAAGGAATCTCAGTGACTCTTATATTCTATGTTTGCCCCAGATGTTAAAGACTCAGGGTATTTTAGGTACAGGATTTCTTTGGTGGAAAGATCACTCACCACACATGAAAAGAGTGAGTCTCTTAATACCATCTTCACGCAACTAGGAGAAAGGGAGACGTCAGAAGCTTCCTTACGGCAGGAAAGAGGGTGTAGAGATAGGATCCAGCCCATAACCTCAGAGTCTATCATAACAACATGGACCACTCGCAGAAAAAGAGGCATGCGACTGGACACTTGCTGAGTGAGATTGTCTCTATGATGAAAAATCCCAAGCTTCCCAAATGGCTTACCCGGTACCAGTACCAGGGCAAAAACTTCTAGTGTACTAATTCTGATAGGACAGAGGGTGACAAAATCCATTTTATTCCTGTCTCCAGTCCATGTGAACTGTTTGTTTAGAAACCTTGCTATGTGTCCCTCTTCCCATTTAGAAGGCTTCCTTCTAGGAATGAAAAAAAAGAAGATCCTTCCAAAACATCAAGTAACCAGACTGGTAATGGGCAGTGGGGAATTGGAGTCAGTTATGTAGGAACACATATCAAAAATTCTGGAGGAAATAATTGATAATTTCCACACAGATAAACACCCATGACCATAAGCAGATTAGTTTCTCTCTGACATGCCAGTGAATGAAATGAAACCTTGGGAAAGGAAAGAGGCAGTCAAAGGACTTACCAAGACCTTGATTCTGCTGTTCCCACTCCATGGTTTCTGGCACCTGGTAGGTTGCTACCTCTAGTAGGGCCATGCTGCCTGGCTCAGTATCAGGTCCCTGGGATGTGATTCCAGGGAGAGTAATCCCTGGCAGCTCAGTATCACTGTCGAAGTCCTTGTACAAGGTGTCTGCTGCCTTGTCTTCCTCATCTTCTTCCTCTCCCTCCTCTTCTTCATCCTCATCTTCTTCATCCTCCTCGTCCTCCTCATCTTCTACCTCTGGACAAATGGAAATCAGAGGAGAATTTGAAGGTATGCATTGCACACGTACTCAAACACATTAGTCTTTTGAAGTGACACAAACCCTCCCCAATAATCATGTTTGCCTTTAAAAACCAATTGTTAAGTCAACACTGGGCAATTCGAGCTTCATGACATAATGCGCCATCTACAGACCTTGTGTTTCAAACTTTCAGCACCACTGTGTAACTTAAGATAACCGCCACAATGTACTCTCTCATATACGGATTTTAGACATAGATCTGGGGAGTGCCAGCCTACAATCCCATGGCCAGAGAGTTTGGGAAACAGAACCTTCATTCAGTGGCTGATGGAAGCAGAGGCAGACACCCACAGCTAAACATTGAGCTGAACTCAAGAAAGCCAGTAACAGAGAGGGAGGACTGATGACCAAAGGGATTAAGACTGGGCTGGTTTAACCCCCAGAAACAGCTGATCTGACAAGGGTTAGATCTTGAATCCCAGGCTGATGCCTGGGAATCCAGCATGGGACTGATCAAGACCCCCTGAATGTGGGTGTCAGTGAGGAGGCCTAGGTAATCTATTGGGCTCGGGTAGTAGATCAGTATTTATCCTGGGTATACAAATGGACTTCGGACTCCCATCCAACAGTGAGAGATGCACTCTCACCCTGGGGAGGGTTTAGGCCCTGCCCTGGATGAAATGACAGACTATGGACACCCCCATGGACGGCCTCACCCTCCCTGGGGAAATGAGGGTATATTGAAAGTGTTGGTGGGAGAGCGTGGGAGGAGGGGAGGGAAAGGGAGAGGGACCTGGAATTGACATGTGAAGCAACCTTGTTTCTAATTTAAAGATAACTGCCATAATTATTAGGAATTAAAGTTTAGGAATTGGGGCTGTTAGATTTTTGTCATGTGACACAAGCTAGGATCATCAGGGAAGAATGAACCTTAATTGAGACGATGCTTTAATAAGACTGACCCATAAACAGGCCTATGGGACAATTTCTTGATTCACGATTGCTGTGGGAGGGACCAACCCACCGTGTGTTGTGCTATCCTTGGGCAAGTGACCCTGAATTGTATAAAAAAAGCAGGCTGAACAAACTATGAAGAGCAAGTCAGAGAATAAGACTCCTCCTCGCCCTCTGTTTCAGAGTTCTGTGTCCAGGTTCCTGCCTTAAATTCCTGCTTTGATTTCCTTCAAGGTAAAATATGAAATGGACTCAGTCTCTTCAAGTTGCTTTTGGTCAGTAATAGAAGGCAGACAAAGACATGAACAGCGAACTTTTATGTACAAGGCTAAGAAACATTTACGTTTTCTGGAGGTCATAAAATGATTATTTGTTAGAAATTACACGGAAATATCAAAGAACATAAACATTTATTTCCATATTTTTGCATAATATTAAAGAAGAAAATACATTTTTTACAATTTTTAAATTTAAATTAGAAGCAATCTTGTTTTACATGTCAATCCCAGTTCCTTCTCCCTCCTATCCTACCATGCCCCCTGACCAATCCCTATCTCATCCCCTTTCTGCTCCCCAGGGAGGGTGAAGCCTTCCATTTGGAGCAGGGCCTAGGCCCTCCCCTGTGAGTCTAGGCTGAGAGAGTATCCTTCTATGTGGAATGGGCTCCCAAAGTCCATTTGTATACTAGGGATAAACTGATCCATTACCAGAAGCCCCATAGACTACTCAGTCCTCCTAACTGACACCCACGTGCAGGGGTCTGGGTCTGTCCTATGCTGGGTTCCCAATTATCAGTCTGGGGTCCATGAGCTCCCTTTGTCCAGGTCAGCTGTTTCTGTGGGTTTCTCCAGCCTGACCTTAACACCTTTGTTCATCACTTCTCTCTCTGTCCAATTGGATTCCGGAAGTTGCCTATGTTTTTGTGAGTATAGTTAACTTCATTAGATTGGAGCTTTCCTTTCAGTACTTTCTGTAGGGCTGGATTAGTGGATATGTTTTGTTTAAGTCTGGTTTTGTCATGGAATATCTTGTTTTATCCAACTATAGTGAAAGCTTTGCTGGGTATAGTAGTCTGGGCTGGCATCCGTGGTCTCTTAGTGTTGGTAGACTATCTATCCAGGACCTTCTGGCTTTCAGAGTTTCCATGGAGAATTCAGCTGTAATTTTGATAGGTTTGCCTTTATATGTTACTTGGCCTTTTTCCTTTGCTCCTCTTAATATACTTTATTTGTTCTGTATGTTTGGTATTTTAATTATTATGTGGCAAGGGGACTTTTTTGTGGTCCACTCTATTTGGTGTTCTGGAAGCTTCTTGTACCTTCATTGGCATGTCTTTCTTCACATTGGGAAAGTTTTCTTCTATGATTTTGTTGAATATGTTTTCCGCACTTTTGAGTTGGGTTTCTTCACTTTCTTCTATACCTATTATTCTTAGGTTTGGACTTTTCATGGTGTGAACATATTTCCTGGATATTTTGTGTTAGGGATTTGTTGGACTTAAGATTTTCTTTGATTGATGAGTCTATTTCTCCTAGTGTATCTTAAATGTCTGAGGTTCTCTCTTCCATCTTTTGTATTCTGTTGATTATGCTTGCATCTGTACTTCCTGATCATTAACCCACTTTTCTAATTCCACCATTCCCTCAGACTGTGATTTTTTTATTGTCCCTATATCAGCTTTCAAACCTTGGTCTGTTTGAAGTGTTTCTTGCAAGTTTTGGATTGTCTTTTCCTCCATTTCTTGAACTTTTTATTTTATTTCTTCCATTTCTTTAAAGAATTTTCTCTTTTCCTCTTTTAGGGTCTCTATCATCTTCATGAAGTTTTTTATGCTTTTTCTCTTCTGCTTCATCTGTGATGAGATGTTTAGGTCTTTCTAGTGTAATGTCCCTAGACTCTGGTGGCATCATATTGGTTTTTCTGTTGTTGAATGTGTTCTTATCTTGTAGTCTTCCTGTCCCTTCTTCCATTGGGTACAGGTGGTGTCTTTTCCTCTCCCGGTGGGTACGGGTCCCAGGTTATCTTTTGGTGGGTGCAAGCAGGTCCAATACTCTGATAAATTTCCAATGGAAGGAAGGAAGGAAAGAAGAAAGGAAGGAAGGAAAAGAACACTAAAACATTAAGTAGCAGTGTCAGATAACAATGCCAGATGGCTAAATAATGCTGGTGCTATTAAGTGATATGTTCAAATTTGGAGAAAAAAAAGAAATGTCTTGTTACACACAGCTTGGAGAGAGAGAAAAGAACAAATGTGTCTAGACAGCACCCTCTGTAAGCCAATTTTGTCTGTCTGGCCTCTTTCTGACAGAATGTCTTAGCGGCAGATCCAGAGCCCACACCAGTTCTTTGTTCTACTGAAGGCTTAAGCCTCTGAGGAACTCACAAGCCTGGGCAGCATTATCCCACAAATTCACATTGTTAGCTGAACAGGGAAGAAATTTACAGGCTGTTTTACTTACAGGCTGCTCTCTTAATAGCCACTTTGTGTGCTCAAGTAATATCACAGCAGAGACTAAATTGAGTTTGTTCACACCCGGAACCATTGCCCTCTAGGTTAGAACTTGCTTTTCTTACTAAACACAAAAAAATATCTTCAGTCTGTGATCACTTTAATTTTGCTCAGGACCAGACAAGTACAAGTTTCACCGACCTTCTCAGAGGCAGACCCCAGGAAAAGCTGACCCAGAATCTCCAATGTGGACACTTCTATTTTGCTTTTTCATGTCCAAAAGACCATCACATAGCGAGCATCTCCATGTTGTTATTAACACATCACATAGTGAGCATCTCCATGTTGTCATTAACACATCACACAGCGAGCATCTCTGGTCTGTCATTAACACATCACAGGAGTGAAGACGCCTTGCAGTATGCCATCCCAGCATGAGGACAGGTAGCAGAACAGAAGCATATGTCTTCAGCCTTCTGTGTCTGCCTGGCCCTGGACAGCTCCTCAGCTGTTCTTTCTGCCTTCTTAGAGCAGCCATTTTTCATATGAATCCTCATCTTTTGCCTCTTTGCCCACTAACTTTATGAGGCAGAGATCTCTTTTCAGTGACTGTCCCTTCCCCTTTCTGTGTTGCAAACAGGGGTTAAGGTCACAATGCGCACGAGAAAGCAGGCGGCTTCTATGAGGAAGGGAACTTCCTTGAGCTGAGTTGTATTAGACTCTGCCATGTGCCTCTGAAGAATGGGGACATCTTTCAAATGAAGAAATGTTTACCAGTGCCTGGGAACCCTATGCCCATAGACATTTTTTAATTCAAAAGTAATGGGCCAGCAAAGATGTCTCAGTGGGTAAAAAAGCACTTGCCACACAAACCGGGTGACCTGAGTTCAGTCCCTGAAATCTGTGAAGGAAGGAGAGAACCAGTTCCCATCAGTTGTTCTCTGGCTGCCACCTCCAACACACACCATGACGTGCACATGCTCACACTCAGGTGCACACATGTATGCACGCACGCACACGCGCGCACACACACAGACACGCACACACACAGAATCTTAATAAA
>NW_024429225.1:633362-800980 GCF_017639785.1 Mesocricetus auratus | reverse complement strand
TTTCTTGACTTTAACAATCCCCCCTACTTTCAATGCCCTACTCTCCCATCTCTTATCTCCTTCCCAATGCACCTTATTACAGAAAATATTTGACATGTGTCTTTCAGTGCCTGGCTTATTTTGACTAGTATTACTTCCTAAATTTCCATTCACTTTCCTGCAACAATAGAATTTCACTCCTTTTAGGTACACATCTCATATTTCTTTTCATCTGTTGACAGGAACCTAGGCAAATTTCATATCTTAAATAATGTTAAAAGTACGACAGTCGAGTTCACTAGAACGGGAGTTATAGGTGATTGAAAGACACTGGGAAAAAGTGCTGAAAACAGACCCAAACCCTCTGAAACAGCAGCCTTTGATCTTAAAGGCTGAGCCATCTCCAGTGCCATAGAGTCTCCAAGAACAAAGTTTTTGTTTTGTTTTGCTTTGCTTTTCCGCTGTTGGTTTTAGATAGTTTTTGTCACTGTAGAGATTTAGCAATTCTCTCAAGAATAAGTTCATGGTATACACCTGATTTTTTCGTCCAGATTATCATGTTCTATTGATTTGTTTGATTCACTTTGATGTTGAAATGTGCTGCTTGTTGCTATGGATCTGTAATATACTTTGAAATATCCCCAGTAAGTTTTCCAAATCACTTGGAACTTAATGGAAATTTTAACTCAAGAACACAGGAAGCTCTTTGTCTTTTGTCCTGTTCTATTTAACTCCTTTCTTCCTCATGACGTGTTTCTTTATAATAGTTATTTCCTTTGCTTACTTAAGTTTATTCTCAGCAGGTTTTGTTTTATTTTATTTATTATTTATTGAAATTTTATTAATGGGAATAGGTCCATTATTTCTTTCTCGAAAAAATTTGTGTTGCTATATTGAAAACATATGTTCTGACTGGCTGGGCATGGGTGTCTGCTGGTGAGGTGTGTGGAAGCTGGCGCTAGGCCCCCATCCATCTCCTCCCCAGATTCTGTCCACTAGGGAGTTCGTTGACACCGAGTGAACCGAGCTTACTGCCAAGATGCAGGCCTATTTCCAGAGGCTGGAAAATGCCTTCAAGCATGCCAACGAATTTCTTGAGGTTGGCAAAAAGCAACCTTCCCTGGATGTTCTTTATGATGTTACGAAAAGTAAGAAACACAGAACATGGCAAAAGATACATGAGCCAATTATGTTGAAATACTTGGAACTGTGTATGGATCTTCGTAAGAGCCACTTGGCTAAGGAAGGTTTCTATCAATATAAGAACATTTGTCAGCAGGTAAACATTAAATCTTTAGAAGATGTTGTTAGGGAATACTTGAAATTAGTAGAGGAAAAACCCGAAGCTGCTAAAGAAGAGTCCCAAAAACAGTGTTAGATATAGAATATCTAGATAACATTCAGACGCCTGAGAGTGTTCTTGTAAGTGCAGTAAGCAGGGAAGACACTCAGGATCACACTGACAGATTGCTACTGACTCCCTGGGTCAAGCTCCTATGGGGATCATACAGGAAGGGTTTGAACCTTCTTTGAAACAATTCTAGAGTAGAGCACCTTTACCATGACATTGCCCAGCAAGCTCTCCAATTCTGCTTCCAGGATACTCGAAAGGCTGATTTCCACAAGTTCTGTGGTAACTTGTGAATGCACTTATCTCAGATTCAGTGCTGCCATAACCAAAGCATGACAATTAATCTTAATAATCCAGGGAACCAGTCCATGCATTTGGAAACCAGACTTGTTCAGTTGGACAATGCTATCAACATGGAACTATGGCAGGAAGCCTTCAAAGCCATGGAAGATATTCATGGGCTATTTTCCTTGTCTATAAAACCACCTAAGCCTCAGTTGCTGGTAAATTATAATAACAAAGTCTCAACAGTGTTTTGGAAATTTGGAAATGCTCTGTTACAAGCATCTACTCTTCATTGTCTTTGTCATCTATCTAGGGAAATGAGAAAGAATCTTACACAAGATGAGATGCAAAAATGTCTACTAGAGGCCTTTTGGCTTCTCTTTCCATACCTATTACTCCTGAGAAAACTGATGTTTCTAGACTCTTGGACATGGATGGTATTATAGTTGAGAAGCAGTGACGCCTCGCAAGGTCTTCAAGGTCTTCAAGCCCCACCTACACGAATTGGCCTTATTAATGGGTCAGATTCAACGTGCTAAAGTATGTTGTCCCAGAAGCTCCTAGTAACAAGCAGTCAACAGACCCCCATGCCTGCCTTTGGTATATAAGGCTCCACTCTTGAAAAATAAATGCCAATCTCCTTGTAAGAATGAGCCTCTGTCTTTGTCTTTATTTTCAACCTTAGCCCTTAGCCTCGGATCATTGTGAAGTATGGTAGCACTGTAGCTGCGAACACACTGGCAGCAAAAAGGCACCCATGTTTGTAAAAGAAACATTACTAAAACTCAAATCACACATAAGACCTCACACAGTTATACTTGGAGACTTCAACACCCCACTCTCACCACTAGACAGGACTATCAGACATTAACTTAATAAAGAAACAAAGGAACTAACTTAAGATATGACCCAATTGGATTTAATAGATATCTATAGAGCATTCCATCCAAACACAAAAGAACACACCTTCTTCTCAGCGCCACATGGGACATTCTCTAAAATTGACCACATACTCAGCAACATAGTAAACCTCAACAGGTACAAAAAAATGGAATAAATCCCTGTATCTTATCAGACCTCCATATTTTAAAGTTAGAATTCAACAACAACACAAATTGCAGAAACACTACAAACTCATGGAAATTGAACAATGCACAATTGCACCATTCCTGGGTCAAGGAAGAAATAACAAAAAAAATCAAATAAAATAAAGACTTCCTAGATTTCAATGAGAATGAAGAAACAACATAACCAAATTCATGGGAAACTTTGAAAGCAGTGCTGAGAGGAAAGTTCATAGCATTAAGTGCCCACATGAAGAAACTGGAGAATAGTCACACTAGAGAATTAAAAGAACAACTGAAAGTTCTAGGAAAAAAAGAAGCAAATTCATCCTGGAGGAATAGACACCAGGAAAAAAATCAAATTAAGGGATGAAATCAATAAAGTAGAAACAAAGAAAACAATACAAAGAATCAATGTAACAAAGAGTTGGTTCTTTGAAAAAAATCAACAACATAGACAAACATTTATCTAAACTAACCAAAAGGCAAAGAAAGAACATGAACATTAATAAAATCAGAAATTAAAAGTGGGACATGACAACAGACAACTGAGAAAATCCAGAGAATAATCAGGTCATATTTGAAAACCTGTACTCCAACAAATATGAAAATTTAAAGGAAATGGACAATTTTCTGGATAGATATCACTTACCAAAATTAAATCAAGAACAGAAAAGCAATATAAACAGACCTATAAACCCTAGTGAAATAGAAGCAGTCATCAAGTTACCAAGCAAAGAAGCCCAGGACCAGATGGCTTCACTACAAAATTCTACCAGAAATTCAAAGAAGAACAAATACCAATACTCCTCAAAGTATTCCACACAATAGAAGAGGAGGTTCATTGCCAAAAATCTTTTTACAAGGCTGCCATTACCTTGGTACCCAAGCCACAAAAAGACACAATGAAGAGAACTACAGACTAATGTCCGTCATGAACACTGATGCAAAAATACTCAATAAAATAATGGGCAAATTGAATCCAAGAACACATCAGAAAAATCAGTCACCATGATCAAGTAGGCCTCATCCCAGGGAGGCAGGGATGGTTCAACAAACAAAAATCCATCAACACAATCTACCATATAAGCAAACTAAAAAGAAGAACTACATGATCATACCAGTAGATGCTGAAAAATACTTTGATAAAATCCAACACCCATTCATGATATAGGTCCTAGAGAGATCAGGGATAAAAGGAATATACCTGAACAAAATAAAAGTAATATGCAATAAACCAACAGCCAACATCAAACTAAATGGAGAGAAATTCAACACAATTCCTCTAAAATCAGGAACCAGGCAAGTCTGTCCACTGTCTCTATATCTCTTCAATATTGTACTTGAAGTTCTGGCTAGAGCAATGAGACAACAAAAGGAGATTAAGGGGATACAAATTGGAAAGGAAGAGGTCAAACTTTCACTATTTGCAGATGATATGATAGTGACCCAAAAAACTCTACCAGGGAACTCCTACAACTGATAAACATCTTCAGCAAAATGGCAGGATACAAGATTAACTCAAAAAATCAGTAGCCCACAATATACAGACAATAAATGAGCTGAGAAAGAAATCAGAGAAACATCACCCTTTACAATAGGAACACACAACATAATATATCTTGGGGTAACACTAACCAAACAAGTGAAAGACCAGTTTAGCAAGAATTTTGAGTCTTTAAAGAAAGAAGATACCAGAAAATGGAAAAATCTCCCATGCTCTTGGATAGGTAGTTTCAACATAGTAAAAATGGCAATCTTGCCAAAAATAATCTACAGATTCAATGCAATCCCCATCAAAATCCCAATACAATTCTTCACAAACATTGAAAGAACAATAAACAACAATAGAAAAACAAAAGACACAGGATAGCCAAAACAACACTGTACAATAAAGAAACTTCCGAAGGCCACACCATCCCTGACTTCAAGCACTTGTCTATAGCTATAGTCCCGAAAGCAGCTTTGTCTTGGCACAAAAAATAAACAGGTAGACCAATGGAATCAAATTGAACATCCCTATATTAACCCATACACGTATGAACACTTGATTTTTGACAAAGGATCTAAAATTATACAATGGAAAAAACAGTCTCTTCAACAAATGGTGCTGGCATAATTGGATGCTGGTATGTAGAAGACTGCAGATAGATCCATGTCTAACACCATGCAAAAAACTTAAGTCCAAATGGATCAAAGACCTCAACATAAATCCAGCCATACTGAACCTCTTAGAAGAGAAAGTGGAAGGTACCCTTGAACAAATTGGTACAGGAAACTGCTTCCTCAACATAACACCAGTATTACAGACACTGAGATCGACAATTAATAAATGGGACCTTCTGAAACTGAGAAGCTTCTGTAAGGAAAAGAACACAGTCAACAAGTCAAAAAGACAGCCCACATAATGGAAGAAGATATTCACTAACCCCACATCTGACAGAGGGCTGATCTCCACAATTTACAAAGAACTCAAGAATCAAGTCTCCAAAACACCAGAAGACCCAATTAAAATGTGGGGTACAAAACTAAATAGAGAATTCTCAATAAAGGAGTCTGAAATGGCTGATAGACACTTAAGAAAGTGTTCACCATCCTTAGCCATCAAGGAAATGCATATCAAAACAACTCTGAGATACCATCTTAGTCCTATCAGAATGGCTAAAATCAAAAACACCAATGATGGTTAAACTGGACAGGATGTGGTAAAAGGGGAACACTCCTCCATTGCTGGTGGGAGTGCCAACTCATACAGCCACTTTGGAAATCAGTATGGAGATTCCTCAGAAAAATGGGGATAAACCTACTACAAGACACAACAAACCTACTCTTAGGCATATACCCAAAAGATATGAATTTATACAACAAGGACATCTGCTGCACTATGTTCATAGCAGCATTATTTGTAATAGCCAGAACCTGGAAGCAACTTAGATGCCATTCAACTGAAGAGTGGAAAGAGAAAATGTGGTGCATTTACACAATGACGTACTACTCAGAGGAAAAAACAGTGGAATCTTGAAAACCTCAGGCAAATGGATGGAACTAGATGAAACTACCCTGAGTGAGGTAACCCTGTCACAAAAAAAGGCAAACATGGCATGTACTCTCTCATATATGAATTTTAGACAGAGATCTGAGGACTGCCAGCCTATAATCCCATGGCCAGAGAGTCTGGGAAACAGAACCTTCATTCAGTGGCTGATGGAAGAAGAGGCAGACTCCCACGGCTAAGCACTGAGCTAAACTCAAGAAAGCCAGTAAAAGAGAGAGAGGACTGATGACCAAAGGGGTTAAGACTGGGCTGGCTTAACCCCCAGAAACAGCTGACACGGCAAGGGTTAACTCTTGAATCCCAGGCTGATGCCTGAGAATCCAGCATGGGACTGATCAAGACCCCCTGAATGTGAGTGTCAGTGAGGAGGCCTAGGTAATCTATTGAGCCTTGGGTAGTAGATCAGTACCCATCCCGAGTATACACACGGACTTTGGACTCCCATCCAACAATGTGAGGTGCACTCTCACCCTGAACTCTTGGGGGAGGGTCTAGGCCCTGCCCTATATGAAATGACAGACTATGGACACCCCCATGGAGGGCCTCACCCTCCCTGGGGAAATGAAGGGATATTGGGGGGGGGTTGATGGGAGGGCACGGGAGGAGGGGAGAGAAACGGAGAGGGACCTGAGACTGACTTGTTAAGCAACCTTGTTTCTAATTTAAATTTAAATTTAAAAATAAATAATAAAAATAAAAAAGCTGAGGGCAAGCAAACAGGAATAAAATGTTTTATATGTGTACTAATATATTGTATATACACATATATCATGTTTGGATTGTTCTGATTCAATCAGTTTGTTTATGTCATTTCCATAAATGTCTATCATCAGTAAAGGGAGAAAATAGGAAAGAAAGATATGAACTAGCATTTTAGTCAGACAATAAAAATAGCAAAATTAAGTGAAAAAGAAAGGTAAAGAGGTCTGTTTTCCTGTCCTCAATGACGGTATATGCAGCTCAGAGCCTGCCTATAGGACACGGCTCTTTTCCTTCCCCAGCAGCCTGAACTGCTATCTTCCACTGAGGGCAAACCTTTACCGTATGTGGCTTTCCCTGTTGACCCTGTCTTGTTTTGGTCACATGAAAAGGGTGTGGTTTGTGGACTGGGCTGAGGTTATTATTCTGGGTGATCCTTTGTCTCCAGTACTTGATGGGCAGTACTGTCAGGAAGCTGGCTACTAGTCTGTCTTAATGCTGGCAGCTTCAAGCATTTACTGCTAATTCTTTCTTCGTGAAAACCAGTGACTCTCGTTACAGCTCAAACAAGATTTCTGGTTCTTGGTTAAAGACTTCTCCTTTAGCCAGAGGAATTTTGTGGAGAGGGTGGCTGGTTGCCTGCGGCAGTTAGGATGTTCACACAAGATAGGTCTTTTGGATATGTTCAGTTCACTCACACAGATATTCATTATAATATCACACTTATATAAAAGTTAATCAGACATCTCACCAAGCATAGAATAGTTAATTGGACGGAAAATGCCACTGCAGGGTTCCACTGCGGAATTTTCTCCAGAAGCTTGGAGGCTCAACACATGTCTGCCCTGAAAGCCTTTAGGTGTGGCAGGCTGGTGGATGGCACTGACGGAAGTCCAGTAGGTCCTTGACTTTTGGCTATTGCTGACAGGCAGGCATGGGTGAATCCAGCAACAGTGGCAGAATTTCAACAGTCACTGAAGCCAGGGCTACCCACAGAAGCCAAACTCAGGTCCCCTTGCTAGAGGATCAGAATCTTTGGGAACACCCCAGTGAGATCCTAGAGAACGTTTTCCAAGTCCCGGTTTTTGTATCATTTCACTGAGAAGTAGCTTTGTGCTATCAGTGTTCACAAGCGTGGTTCACTAGTATACCAACGCCACTTTGGGGTTAGTCATTAGCACACGAAGGCTTAGCTTGGCTTGGCTCCTATGTGAGTTCCAGGTCAAGCATAGCCATGTCTTATAAGAGCTGCATGGTACCATCTCTTATCTTATAGGCATTGCATTATTACAAGTAATATAAAAAGACTTTTAAGTTATATAAAATTGTTTCACTTGTGTTCCTAAAAGAGTTTTGAGGACAGACTTTTAGGAATAAATTATGTGGGGACTTTGGCGGATTCCACAGCGGGAGAAGGACAAACATGCCAGGCAGACAGAGTTTAAGAGAGAAGTTTTGTTAGAAAGGGAAGAGGGGAAGAGAAAAGAAGGACAGAAAGAGAAGAGGGAGGCAGGAAAAGTCCTGTCTGCCCCTTCAGCGGATCAGCGGGAAAGAGTTTTTATTTTAAGGGGTCCTTTTTACCAGGTTTCAGACTATGTCGTGACGTAGCAGCAGCAGTCATGGAACACTGGGCTGGCAAGAGTACTGCCTGAGTGCATTCTACCGGGTGATGGGGGTCAGGCCAGCATAAAGCCTAAGTCTTTAAACTGATCCCAGCTTATACTCCTTGGACACTGGTACTTCGTTCTCAGAAAAAGGGGAGGAGCATTTTGAGTCTTTTTGTTTGTTTGTTTTTATAAAACCACCACAAGATTACAGGACAGAATTAACTGCTGAGAGTTGCCCTCTGCCTTACACAAACACACACACACACACACACGCACGCACGCACGCACGCACGCATGCACGCACGCACGTGCGTACACGTTCCATAAAGAAATGCATTAAATATAACATTTGTAGTGTCAGACTGCCAAGAGGAAGAGAGGATTTTCTTGGTATCTGCATGACATACATACTTGAAGATTCGCATCGTGTTGGGCTACAAATAACCCTGTTACTGCGATTTTTAGTATCTCTTCCTTTTCTCTCCATCCCTCCCTCAACCATGAGACTTTCATTTCTGGCCCCTTTCTCCCTCCCTCCATCCGTCTTTCCTTCCCCATTTGCCTTCTCTTCCCTCCTTTTTTCCTGTCTAAATTCTCTAGTATTTTGTTACTTTCATGCATGACACATACTTTCTGAGATTCTCTTTGCCTGTGGCGGTGTTCCAGATATCTGAATCTGAATCACATTACTGACTTGCACTGTAAAGCCATCTCCTGACCAATTACTTGCCTGAGGGCTTTGAGCATATGCTTTTCAGTTTGAGAATTCTCATTGTAATCACTGAATATTGAAAATATCCCTTCCAAAACATTCCACTTTTTATAATTTCTCTAATTTTGTGATTATCATATAATTACATCAGTTCCCCCTCCCGTTTTCTCCCTCCAAGTCCTCCCGTGTAACCCTCTTTTCCAAATTCGTGTTGTTGTTGCTGTTTTCTCGATGTTATTACTTCCTTCCTGTTTACATTTACATCTACTCTGAACACTAGTTTACTATTTCTAACGGGAAGATTCTCCTTTTTTCTCAAAGTTTCAAACTTCAGGTTAGCTATAACAAAATTTAATAATGTATTTTCATAATTACATTTTTATAGTTTCTCCATTTCGGTAATGTTTTGACAAATGAGGAATATTTAACATTGTGAAAAATAGTTCATTTTTTAAAAGATTCCTTGAACAAATAGCTATCATATGGAGTAATTATTGGGAATGCTAGTAAAAATATTATCTAAAGTAGTTTAAATAAATCAGATCATTGAATGTAACTATGACAAAGAGAACACAAACTAAACTTACCCATTTCAACCTGAATTATGCACTTCTGTCACTTGTATAGTGTGTTGTCTCCTTACCTTAATATCATCAATGTCTTTATTTTTATTTTCAAACTTGACTTAAATCTTAAATACAATTTTTCACACTTTTAAAATAAGCCTGTTCTCCTGTTTGTTTAGGATATTTAATGAATAAAACACAAATTTGAAAAGCAGTATATCCTTCTTAAATTTGGCTTAAACTGAAAAGTTAGAGATGTCTTATCCTTGATTCATCTCTCATGTATAATACTTAAATTCATAAATAATTTTTGTAGCTCCCTTCATTTGCTCAATAATTCCAATAAATGAAAACAACCAAATATGCACAAATACTTATTTGCTACATATCCTACTTTTGATAGCTACAGTTGGGAAACTGTATTTGATACCACATTTGCAAATACTATTTAGTAAATTTGAAACAATAGTGAATTACTCAATGTTTGCTATTATTTGTAAAAGATCATTTACAAAGTACAATAAACAGAATCACAAGATTTTACAACTTCAAGTCCTTGCAATTTGAATTTCTGTCAGCTGAATGATGGTCATTTTTAGTGTACAAAAAAGGATAATGCTTAAAACACTTAGCAAAACTTGCATTTAATAACATGCTCATTAAATGAAAAATGTAGTACTAAACGGAAATTTGTTTTTCCCAAATATTAAACTAAAATAACTCTTTAACCAAACAGTAAATCATTATAATGGTTTAGGTTTAAGATGTGCAGTGGTAGCCGGGCGTTGGTGGCGCACGCCTTTAATCCCAGCACTCGGGAGGCAGAGGCAGGCGGATCTCTGTGAGTTTGAGACCAGCCTGGACTACCAAGTGAGTTCCAGGATAGCCTCCAAAGCCACAGAGAAAAAACAAACAAACAAACAAACAAAAAAGATGTGCCGTGGTGGCACACACCTTTAATCCCAGCACTTGGGAGGCAGAGGTAGGTGGATCTTTGTAAGTTTGAGGCCAGCTTGGTCTACAGCCCCAGGACAGTAAGAGATTCATAGAAAGATCCTGTCTAAAAAACAAAAATAAATAATGATTTAGAATTAAGCTTCACTTATCATGAGATTGATTGTTATCATGAGCTGTCTTTCTTAGCTTAATTCTAATGACAACTTCCATGGACCTGCTGAAACACAAACCATCAGCTTTGCAACTCACCTCCTGACACTGAATTTCAGGATTGTTGCACTGGCCCATAAACCCCACTGGCAGAAGGAGGCATGGAAGTGGTGCCACTGTGATGATTAATGAGGAGTGTGAGTGTAAGGGTCAGACACTGATAAGCTCCTTAACTAGTGTGGCTGGTGGAAAATCACTTCGCATCGTTTCTTTACGCCCCATCCACATTTTCATAATTGCATACGCCAGGATTCTCTAATTCCAGAAGGTACAAATTGGTTTAAATGTGAAGTAGAAATGGCTCAAGGATGTGGAAAAATGGTCGTTTGGAGATAGACATTCATTTTCTACCACAGTGCATAATCCTAAGGATCACAGAAATCTTGCTCCTTTGTCATGTTGTAGGGGTATATGAGTTTCTGCACATTCATAACTGTCATTATTTAATCACTTCATTCCTCTTTAAGCTGTAATTATTACTTGGTCCTTTTTTTCTATTGACTTGATTATTCAACATCCTAACTAAAGAGAAAATCCTGATATTTTGGGGAATTTTTTTCTGGAAATAATTATTTCCATTAACTTCCTTTTAAAGATTCAGATGTATTTTTTCTACAATCATCACACAATTTTGTTGTTTCATAAAATCTGTTACACTTAATAATGAAGAAACTGAAACTAAAAAGAATGGGAAGGAGTTTCTATACTGAAATTTAGAAACTTACTTCTTAGTTTCCTCATGGCTGAATTTACTTCTTGATTTCTCAAAGTATATATTACTGGGTTCAGAATGGGAGTGAAGATGGTATAAAAAACAGACAGGATCTTTTCTATCACAAAGCTGTTTTGTGGCCACATATAGATGAAGATACATGGTCCAAAGAACATGAAGACAACAATGAAATGGGCTGTACAGGTGGAAAGGGCCTTCGATGATCCTCTGGAAGAATGATGCTTTATTGTAACCAGCACGATAACATATGAATTAAATAAGAGAATAAAGCAAGACAATGCAATAATGCCACTTGTTGAAATCATAAAGAGACCAAGAACATAAGTATCCACACAAGCCAACTGGAATACCACAGGAAGGTCACAGAAAAAGCTGTCTATCTGATTGGGACCACAGAATGGTAATGTCAGGGCAAATATGACCTGGCTCATTGAGTGCATGACTCCCACAATCCATGAAGACAACACAAATGCAACACATACCTGGGTACTAATGATGGAAGCATAGCGCAGGGGTTTACAAATTGCAATGTACCTGTCAAAAGACATAGCCATTAGTAAGATTATCTCAGTGCCAGTGAACAAGTGGAGGAAGAATATCTGGGAGATGCATCCACCAAAAGAGATTGTTTTATGGTCAGTGAGATAGTCTATGATCATCTTGGGAGTGGCAAAAGAAGCAAGAGACATATCAATAATAGAAAGGTTGCTAAGCAGGAAATACATAGCAGAGTGCAGGTGAGAGTCGGATATGACAACGACAAGTATGATGCCATTACTCACCATTGTTGCCACATAAAAGAGGGAAAACACTATAAAGAAAAATATCCGCAGTTCCCAGGAGTTAGAGAGTCCCAGCAAAACAAATTCAGTCACAACAGACTTGTTAGCCATATTCATAGGTAGAAGCCTGCACATATACAAAAATATGTGTAAGTAAATATAATACAAATTGTCACTATCCTTTTTCTACATCTTATTTAATATGTTGACTTGAGAGAATGTGAGGAAACAAATACTCTTTAAATAAATGTACTGAAAATGGCACTGTTTCTGGCACTACATGCCAGTTAAATGCAAATAATATGGACATATGTACTACATATTTTTCCATCTGTTTATCCACATAATCTTAATGATTATGGCCTATGCTCTATAACAACTCCCTTCAAACTGACAACGTATTAAACATATGCATAGAAACACACATTTGTATACAAATATACAGTGAGTCATTACAAATAGTTATAAGACTATCCTTACCCAAAAATCAAATAAAAATGTATCACACGTGAGGGATCTTAAGTAACATAATAGCACTTCATAGAACACTTTCAGAAAAATTATAAATTTCTTAAGAACTGTTTATATTATTTATAAATATGAATTTCCTAGTTGATTGTCAGGAGACACACTTAGAAAGCTATTTTCACTGATACTGACGAAAAATGCTGTCCTATTTACAAGGACAATGTCCTACTTACAAACACAACCAACGGAAGGGCAATACCCTCTCTAGTCATTGGAAAACAATTACCTTCTTTTCTTCTCACAGTTTCACTCTTACTAAAGTATAAGTTTGCTCCTCCTAAAGATATATGCAAGTCTATAGTTTAAATTTTACTTTTTGCTCCTAAGATACATCACATAAATTTCTAGAGGAGAGTCAAAAAATGAACACATCTCTGTCATCAAATTTGTTAACAAATTCTTTCTGTTTGAGTTCTCCTATGGTATATGCCAACATGCATGAGCTATTTTATGATGGGATGGAAAATGACCAGCAATTAAGTCTGTCAGAAGTGTTTTATAATAAAATATCACTTACTAAATCTAGGGCAGAATCCAGGCTTTTGAATTACTGAAGATTAAGTAAGTTTCTTTCTGAGTTCCCTAGGAGGCAATTTCAAAAATAAAGGAGTGACCTTGCTGAACCATTAGTCATTTAGAAACTGTAGATTAAACAAGTATTGTAGGGAACTGGAAATTGACCAAGAAATCATCTTGCAATGGGATTTATTAAAAAACAAAGCAATACAGCATTAGTGAGCTCACAAAGAGAATTAAATAATCTTATGGGATTTTACAAAAGTTGTTTGCACTTGGACCTAAGTGATTTGGGGGCAGAATGGAAAATGTAACAGACATCATTTCAAAAGACAGTTGGAAATATCAAACCAACTAACCACAATTCTCGGTTAATTAACCTTCTATGGAAGTACTAGAGAAAAAAATCAAGAACGCTGACCACTACTTTAAGCAATCTAGAGTTCTTTGGAGATTTCAAACATGAAAAAGTAAAATAAATTTGAAAATGCAATGAAACATATCCCACATGGTTAACCATTTTCCAGGAATAATGAGAGAAATGGACCTCAGTCAACAAAAATATCTTGTAATGTGCCAACTATTTTCAAATTGTAGGAAGTGTTCATACAATCGAAAGCAGTATTTCATGTGTGGACTCACCAAGTAGCTCTCGAAAAGAAATTTAAGGTAGGTAGTTATTAATTAAATAAATATAATGGGTAGATTTGACTCAGGTATTAATGTGAATGTGATCATTAATAAAATGAGAACTACTGACTATTGTTCTGAATAATTTCACTTATCAAGTGATAGTCCCTGCAGTAGACTGCATTTATTAAAATAAAAATTGGCAAGATGTGAAGATGGTTCAGTTATACAAGAATAAAGACAAAACGTTAAGAATTCACTTAAATATGGGCATAGTGGCACTTATTTTCTTACTTGCAATCCCATTATTGGGAAGACAGAGGCAGAAAGGTTCCTAGCACTTTCTGGCTAGCCAGTCTGGCTGAAATGGTGAGGTACGCATTCAACAAGAGACCCAAGGATGACATCAATGCTGATTTCTATCTGACTTCCATACATAGGCATACATGGTACATACAACTACACACATGTATTACACACATAAAATGCCCACATGCTTACACACACACACACACATATGAATAAATGAGTGAATATAAAAATCAAAACAAAATTTGGCTACTGTTTTGTATGTGGTCCCTTCCATTGGGGATTTGGCTGTGCCACGGAGAAGCACAGCCTCCACTGCATTTATCAAATGTTTAGATACATGGCTTAGTTTGCTCTACGTAATTTGAACAGAAATGACAACTATGTGGGCAGTCTGTCTCTTCAGCATGATTCCCTTCTATCTCCTTGGTCTCAGTGCAAGTAGAATTAATACAAAGAAAGAAGGGTGGTAACTATGCCAATAAGCATTAAGATAAAACATCACTAGGCTGACATTGTGACTGTAGTTGTTTCATCTGTTGAACACCATGAAGATCATTAAGTTCAAGAGGCTTTAGATAGAGGCAAACTCAATGAAATTTACATGGAATTGAAAAGGATCTAAAGGTACAAAACGAGTATTTAGAATATTTTGTGTTCTCATTCTTTCTACTTACAACCCTTAATATAAAACAAGAGTAATCAATATCCCTACTGTTTCCTAATACTATAAAAGCTGATAAAGCATGTTTTATTTTATTTTTCTTCTATTTTCAAGACATTACTACATCATTTTTTCTTCCCATTCCCCCTTCCAAATCCTTTCATGTGCCCTTCCTAGCTCTCTTTCAAATTCATGGTTTCTTTTCCCATTAATTATTGTTACATGCATTTATGTATGTGTATGTGTATATGCATTCCCACTCTATTTTCCTAAGTGTAACCTGTACATTATGCATGTATGTGTGTGTATGCATATTTGAACTGTTCCTGAGCCTTAGGTGTGGGACTTGTTTTGCACCTGTAGCCATAGGAACTGGTCTACACAAGTCTGCATTTTCATAGGTTGTAGTATTCTGTAGTGGTCTATTACAGAGAGAAGTTTTCTTGATGAGAGGTGAGGTCTACACACATCTTTGGGTATACGGACAAATATTTAGATTGTTGTCATAGATTGTGCTGTTTTAATAAAGCAGTGGTTGTAAGTCCTTATCTAAGATCCAAGACTTCACTAACCCTGGATAGTTGGCTATGTTTTTAGTACCAAGCATGATGTTTCTCATGTTGAGAGGGTCATAAGTCCAATTAGAGAGCTGATGGTTCACACTAAGGTACATGTGCAACTACTATAACTTTAGAATTACTATGATATACTGGTTATTGTTGAGTCAGCAGCCATCATAGCAGGATAGGAATGTTGTTTGTTTGATTCATTGGAAATTTGCATGGCAACTTCTAGTACCATGAAAGCTAGTCATCAGAGAGTAGACATTCAGATCAGTTGTAGCTCATGGGCCTCTTGCCCCTGTTTCTGAAGTACATGGTGTCTTAGGAAATATGGACTTCCCTTTCACCTCTGAGGGTAGGGGACCACCAAAGGCTGTAGCAGTGGTCTGCAATTCTTTGAGAGTCCCTTGGACAGTCCTGGACAACAACTTGAAAGACAGCTCCTCATGCCTGTGCCTGGGATTTTTCATTAGATGATCTTGGCTCTTGGAGGGAGCATTGTCAGTCCAAATGAAAAAAATTTCACTGAAACTGTACTTCTATACTTACTAACAAACATATGTGTATTATAGACTTTTAGGTAGTTATTTAATAGCATTATTCCTTTTGAATTTTTCCAGAAATCCTCATTATTTTACGTTTGTCCCTCCTTCTTCTGTACTTATCTCCTTCTCTCCTCTCTAATTAGAGCCTCCATCTCTGTTCCATTTCCCCTGTCAGATTGCTTGTAGCCCAGTATTCTCCTCTCTTGTTCCCATAGCCACACACCCTGCAACCATTCCTTTTCACTATCCTGGCTTCTGCAATGATCCCAGGATATTTATTCATAGCAGAAGATTTGGAGTTAGGAGAGAAACCATGTGATTTTTGTCCTTCTGTGTTTGGCTTACCTAATTCAGTATGTTATTTTTTTTCTAGTCCCATCCATTTATCTGGAAAGTTCACAATTTCATTTTTCTGTATATGTAAATAGTATTCTGATCTGTAGCACATTTTCATTATTCATGCATTGAATATATGCAAGACATTTAGCTTGTTTCCCTCTCTTCACTTATATAAACACAGAAGTACTGAAGGTGATTAAGGAAGTATCTGCGGAGTACGATGTCGAGTCTTTGGGCATATGGCAAGGAGTGCTGTAGTTAGGACAAATGAGAGATTTATTTCTTAGCTTTTTGAGAATTTTCCACACTGATTTCTTTAATGGCTGCACCGTGCACTGGTTTGCAATCCCACCAACAATGAATCAGAATTCCCTTTTCTGTGCATGCTGTCCAGAATCTGGTTGTTTGCTGAACTTTGACATTATAACTAGGGTTAGGATGAAATCTCAAATTTGTTTTGATTTGAACACCGTTAATTGCTAGGGATGATGAGTCTTTTGAAAGTTATTTCTTTTCCGTACCTTTCTTATTTTGAGGACTCTCTCTCTTCAGGCACCAGGGACAGCACAATTTTCAAATGGGTCTTTTTTTAATCCTTTTTTTAGTTCTATATGAACTCTGGATATTAATTCTATGTTAGGTGCGTAGCTGCCAAAGATTCTGTCTCATTCTGTGGGATTCTTCTTTACTCAGTTATTTCTTTATCTTCAATGAGCAGTGATGAGAAAACTTTTGAGGTTTATAAAGTCCTAATTGTCAGTTGTCAGCCTTAATTCTTAGGCCAATGGAGTCCTACTCAAAAGGGCCTTTCCTACACTTATATCATGTAGGGTACCACCTGTGGTTTTCTTCTAGCAGTTTTAGTATTTAAGATTTCAGATTTAGGTCTTTGATTCATTTGGAGTTAGTTTTTGTGCAAGGTGGTAGATACAGGACTAATTTCATTCTTCTATGTATGAACATCCAGTTTTCCCATCACTACCGGTTGAAGATGCTTTCTTACATTTTTATCATCTTTTCCAAATATTATACGGCTGAGGTTACACGTACTCATGTTTGTATCTTCAAATTTCTTCCACTGATCTACATGTCTGTTTTTGTGCCAATACCACATAGTTTTTATTATCATGTATTAAGCCTTACTAGAATGGTAACCCCTTCTTCTGTTCAGGGTCATTTTGGCTATTTGGGGTGTTCCCTGATTGCATATGAATATTAGAATAGATTTTTCTTTTTCGTTAGTTTCATTATTTATAGTGTTTTATTTATGTATTGAGCAATTTTAATCATTATGTTCTTCTTTGAAAAGTAAAAACTAGTAAAGCAGATGATGTGAATTGTTACATACTAGCACTTTCAGAGACTAGCAATTTTTATAATGTTATTGATTTTTTATTACTTTTTTTCTTAGAAGAAAAGCTTGCTTCACATGACAATCCCAGCTCCCTCTCCCTCCCCTCATCCCACACCCCTCAGCCAGGCCACCCAGTCTCCCATCCTATCGCCACTCCTGTCCCCAAGGGGATATCCAAGTCTGCCATTTCAATCAGGGCAGGGCCTAGGCCCTCCCCCAATAGTCCAGGCTGAAAGAGCATCCTTCTTTATGGTATAGATACAAAAAGTCCATTTGTATGCTAGGGATAAATACTGCCCAGGGCCCCATACATTATCCAGGCCTCTTCACTGACACGCACAGGTTTTCAAATTATGCCCTGATGAATGATTCCCTGGATTTCCTCAGTGTCCATTTTTATGTCCCCCTTTTCATTTCTGATTTTGTTAAATAGCGTGCTCTCTATATCCTCTCTCTCTCTCTCTCTCTCTCTCTCTCTCTCTCTCTCTCTCTCTCTCTCTGTCTGCTTTTTGGTTAGTTTGGATAAAGGTTTGTCTCTCTTGTTGATTTTCTCAAAGAACCAACTCTTTGTTTCATTGATTCTTTGTACTATTTTCCTGGTTTCTACTTTATTGATTTCAGCCCTCAATTTGATTATTTCTTGGCATCTACTCCTGGGTGAGTTTGCTTCTTTTTGTTCTAGAGCTTTCAGTTGTGCTGTTAATTCTCTAGTGTGATGTTCTCCTGTTTCTTCATGTGTGCTCTTAGTTCTATGAACTTTTCTCTCAGCACTGCTTTCAGAGTGTCCCATAAGTTTGGGTATGCTGTGTCTTCATTTGAGAATTTAATTCCAGGAAGTCTTTAATTTCTTTTTTATTTCTTCCTTGACCCAGGGATGGTACAATTGTGCACTGGTCAATTTCCATGAGTTTGTAGGGTTTCTGTGATTTATGTTGTTTTTGAATTCTAATTTTAATGCATGGTGGTCTGATAAGATACCAGGGGTTATTACAATGTTTTTGTACCTGCTGAGGTTTGCTGTCTCCGAATAGTGGTCAATTTAGAGAAGGTTCCATGTGGCACTGAGAAGATATATTCTTTTGTGTTTGGGTGGAATGTTTTATAGATGTCTGTTAAACCAAATTGGGTCATAACTTCTGTTTGTTCTTTTGTTTCTTTGTTAAGTTTCTGTCTGGAGGTCCTGTCTAGTAGTGAGAGCAGAGTGTTGAAGTCTCTTATTACTAGTGTGTGAGATCTTATGTATGATTTGAGCTTTAGTAATCTTACTTTCACGAATGTGGGTGACTTTATATTTGGGTCATAGATGTTCACAACTGAGACTTCATCTTGATGGACTTTTCCTGTGATGAATATGAAATGTCCTTCTTCATCTCTTTTGATTGATTTTAATTTGAAGTCTAGTTTGTTAGATAGTAGGATTGCTACACCAGCTTGTTCCTTGGGTCCATTTGATCAGAAAATCTTTTCCCAATCCTTTACTCTGAGGTAACGTCTGTCTTTGACATTGAGATGTGTTTCGTGTATGCAGCCTAAGGATGGGTTCTGTCTCCGTATCTATTCTGTTAGTCTGTGTCTTTTTATTGGAAAGTTGAGATTGTTGACATTGAGGGATATTAATGATCATTGATTGTTGATTCTTGTTTGCTTTGTATTTGTTGGTGGTGGTGTTATTTTGTGTGGGTTTCCCTCCCTTTTTCTTTTGGCATTTGATAAAGTGTGATTATCTATTGCCTATGTCTTTGTGAGTGTAGTTATCTTTGTTGAGTTGAAGCTTTCCTTCAAGTACTTTCTGTAGGGCTGGATTTGTGGGTGTGTATTGTTTAAATTTTGTTTTGTTGTAGAATATCTTGCTTTTTCCATCTATGGTAATTGAAAGCTTTGCTGGATATAGTAGTCTGGGCTGGCCTCCTTGTTCCCTTAGCATTTGTAGGACATCTGTCCAGGATCTTCTGGCTTTCATAGTTTCCATAGAGAAGTCAGGTGTAATTCGGGTATGTCTGCCTTTATACGTTACTTGGCCTTTTTCTTTAGCTGTTCTCTTTATTCTGTAGGTTTGATGTTTTGATTTTTCTGGTCCAGTCTATTTGTTGTTCTGTAAGTTTCTTGGATTTTTATAGGCATATCCTTCTTTAGATTAGGGAAGCTTTCTTCTATGATTTTGTTGAACATGTTTTCTGTACCTTTGAGTTGTATTTCTTCACCTTCTTCTATATCTATTATTCTCAGGTTTGGCCTCTTCATGATGTCCCATATTTCCTGGATATTTTGTGTGAGGTTATACTTACGTCAGTACTTCCAGCATCCCCTCATTCTGTGTTTTCTTTATTGTTTCTATTTTGGTTTTCAAACTTGGACTGCTTGGGTTGTTTCCTTCACTTGTTGTTTGTTTTTTCTTTGTTCTCTTTAGATTCTTTAAGAGATTTGTTTATTTCTTCAATTTTTGTTTTGTTTTTCTTCTATTTCTTTAAGGGTCTCTATTATCTTCATAAAATAATTTTTAACATCTGCCTCTTCTGCTTCATATATGTTGTGCTTTTCATGTGTTGCTGGTGTGGAGTCTCTAGATTCTTTTGGAGTCATATTGGTCTTTCTATTGCTGAGTGAGTTATTATACTGTCATCCTCCCATCCCTTCTTTGAATCAGTGCAGGTGTGATTTCTGTCTCCACTGGTCTCACTGAAGCTGGGCACACGGATGTGGGGAGAGCTGAGGATGGAGTCTGGTAAGACTCACTTCCTTACTCTCTGGGTGGGGCCACTCAATGCAAGGAGAAGGCCCCAGAAGATCAAGGGAGCGGGTGGTAGGCAAGGATTGAGTCCCCAGGAGGACCCAAGCTCACCTGAAGACGGGCACACAGGTGTGGGGAGAGCCAGACTAGCAAATTTTATGTGTTTGTCATCTCATGATTTTTATGGTTACTTCTTCCTCACAGTATAATTTTTTCAATGTAGCAACATGTATTTCTTAATAGGACCAAATATATCTAACCTCTCCAAACCATGTAAAAATAGGTGAAAATACATACACTATAAACTATGTCTTATAATGAATTTTCAATATTTTTCCTACTTAGAAATAGTCTACGTGGTTGATGGGTATATACTGTGTGGTATAATGTTAAGACTATGAATTATGAGAAGATTTTAGAAAGTATCTGGGACAGATATGGTAAAACATGACTATTGTTGAAAATCCTGTTCACAAAACTCTTACTTCACTTTTATGTAACACAAGTGGAAACTCAGAAGACAAGCTGTTTTGATAACCCTGCAAGACTAGTGGCATGAGTCAAAATATCCCAAAGTCACAAACTTGAAATAACATTTGGGTAATTCCTAATGCTAATGGGCTTTGTAAATGCTTCATTGCCATAAGCATTTATCTCTAAGCCAGTCATGGCAGAGCTGCTTCATGGAATTTTACAAGTTAACTTAGTAGTTCCATCAGGAGTAAGGGACTGTCACATATGCTTAGTGTGTGCATATTAGAGAGGGGGTGGTAAGTGGAAAACCTGGAGTAATTTCCACTCTAAAATTCTAATGCCGCCAGGCTGTGGTGGCGCATGCCTTTAATCCCAGCACTCAGGAGGCAGAGGCAGGCAGATCTCTGTGAGTTTGAGGCCAGGCTGGACCGACAGCCTCCAAAACAATACAGAGAAACCCTGTCTCATAAAAACCAATAAATAAATAAAATTCTAATGTCAAGTAGAGCATGATCATGTCACAGTCGCTGCTTCACATAAAGTATTAGGATAGTTGTTTTCTTTGTGTGAAGAATTAAATGGGGATTTTGATTGGTATTGTATTGGATATGTAAGTAGTTTTTTACTGAGTGACACTTTCGGATTATTAAATCTACCAACTCATAAGCATGAAGTATCATTTTTAGTGCTTTTATCTCTCTCCCTTTCTTTCTATATTTACAATTTTCTTTATAAAGTTATTGGTTAAGTTTATTCCTAGATTTATTAAGTTAGGTAGATGTATTCCCAAATATATTATTTTCTTTGAGGTTATTGTGATTGGAAGTCTGTCCATGATACCTTTCTCTGTATGTTTGTTTGGTTGTTTTCTTTGGTGTATAGAAAAAACATTGATTTGTGCAAGTTGATTTTGTTTCCTGAAACATTGCTGTATCTATAGATCCTGTCTAGATTATTTCTGGTAGAATATTTGAGATCTATAATGTATACTATCATGTGTACTATAGGTAGAGTTTGAGTTCTTCTTTCTCTACTTATATCCATTTAATTTCCTTCTCTTATCTTTATTGCTTTGGCTACTGTTTGGAGCACAATGTTTGAAAAGGAGTAGGGACAGTAGACATCCATGCTCTTTCCTGACTTAAGTGGATATTGCCTCAAGTTTTTCTCCAATTGGAATGATAAAGGATATTGGCTTCTCCTATAGAGCTTTTATTATGTTTAGATATGCTCCTTCTATGCCTATAATATTTAGGATTTTAACATAAAGGACCATTGAATTTGCTCAAATACTTTTTCTGCATCTATTGAGATCATCATATAATTTGGGGGCTTAAGCTTATTTGTATGCTTTATTACATTTACTGACTTGCATAAAGAACACAGAAGAAGGAAACATTGTCCCTTTGCCTGCTTGCCCTCACTCCCAATGACAAGTTCATTCCTTCACTGGCATTAGAGCCCTCTTTGGGATTCCAATGTACACGGAAGACTAGCTGAGACATCCAGTCTTATGGACTGGCTTCTTGGACATAGCCGTTAGTACACAGCTATTATTGAGCTAGTTGGACCACATCCGGCAAGACATTCTAATAAATTCAATATGTATATATATATATATATGTATATATATGCATATATATACATACATATTCTTCTATCCTTTCTGTTCCTATAGAGAATCCTGACTAATACAGATTTTGGTACCAGGAGTGATCCTAGAGCAACAGAAGTATAAGGATAAATTTTTAAAGTATCTGTAATAATAGACTTTTACATTGGTTGATACCTAGAGTTACCAATGCTTCCCCAGATACAGAAGCCTCTCCTGGAAGCGTGAAGAGTACTGAAAACCCATGGAGTGACATATTTTACAAACTTATCAAGACAACACATTTGATTATCCTGATTCATCAACTGTGAGAGGCAAGTAATTTGGTGACTATATAAAACTTTTGACACTTTTTTTTGAAAAGTAAGGAAAATAATGATGTTGGTTAGTTGCTCCTATATCTCTGGATGAATTGACAAAGAAAAGGAGGAAGCTACATGATAAAATTAACCAACGTCTAGTACCTCAGAATATAGTATAGGACAAAAATAAACTCAGTGATAAAACTGGCAAGCTTCAGATACACATAAGTAGTCCAAAGTTTTCTAAATATCCACTGGAAGAGAGTCTTTTACCAATAAACCAAAGAGCTCAAATAGTGGACAACTAAACCAAAGCCCTCATTATAAAATTGGCCTCTGGCAGTGGATCAGCATTTATCCCTAGCATACAATGGACTTTGGAAGCCCATTGCACATAGAGGGATACTCTCTCAGCCTAGACACATGGGGGAGGGCCTAGGCCCTGCTCCAAATTTTATGACAGACTTTGAAGATTCCCCTATGGAAGGCCTCACCCTCCCTAGGTGAGCGGAAAGGCAATGATAGGGGTTGTTGTGGGGCAAGGAAGGAGGGGAGGGAGAGGAAACTGGGATTGACATGTAAAACAAGATTGTTTCTAATTTAAATTTAAAAATAGAAAAAAAAGATTGGCTGAATTACAATGAAATTTCAAGCCCTAGCCTTGGAGAGTGCAGCAGGTAAAGTAATGGAAACCAGTAACTTGGGATGGAGATGTGTGGGAGGATCCAACTGATGGTGAGAACTTAAACCCTCAGACTGACAACAGTTTTTTATCTTATCTGAGGAAGTGGTTCCTCTGCACTCAACAGATGTACTCTTAGCCTAACTCTCTGAAATGCTGCCTTTTCTACCTTTGAGTGAGGAAATTAAATTAACCCTTCATTATCTGCTAAATGAGTTGTGACTTTCTCTGAAGGATATATCAGGAATAACAATACTGATGTTCCACAGGGTCCAGCAATAGTTGTCTCTAGATTAACAATCAGACTTATGGCAAAGGAGATTCCTAGAGGGGAGTGTAGTCCACACAGCTAAAGAGCTTAATGAGCTTGCTAATGCATTCAAGCAGAAGTATATTTGTTTGAATAGATTTTAATGGTGTCTGATAATGTTGCAAGAAACATAAAACTGATCAGACTGAGTTTATGAATATGGGCCCTCGAAGCAAAGGTTTTAGGTTAAAGTTTGCACAGTTAAAGAAAAAGGTATAAAAAGTTAGTTTGAATGGCTTGTCAAAAGTGACCACTAAAAAAGAGTTGGAGATGCCTGATAACCCTTGGCTAAGTGTTGATGAAGGAATTCTAAGCCTCAAGAAAACTGCAATGCTAGAGTGAATATGCTTGTATAAAATCTAGTCCTCCATAATGGGAAGGCCCAGAAGATATTTTGTTCCCTAATTCTATAAGACTCAAAATGGTGAGAGGGAAACCAGTATGTTCGATGAGCTTTGTTTACACGCTGGGCCTTAGGGTCAGAAATGCTGCTATACAGTTGGATAAATAAAAGACAATGGGTTCAGTTGGACCTTGATATAACAGGAGCAAGGTAGCAGCTCTGAAACCTTAAAGGCAAGGTGATTATAGTTACCAAAAAGGGCAGCATATGCAAGCCAATGCTCATAATGACTTGGCCTATTATGGGAAACAGAGGCGAAGAGATTTTATGGTGGAGTGATTCACATGGACTTTTGGTACTGGCTAACCACACAGTGTTTCCAGATATCATATAGATAAGAAGCTGTGGTGGTTTGAAAGAAAATGGCCCCCATAGGAAATGGTATTGTGGCTTTGTTGGGGTAGGTGTGGCCTTGTTGGAGGAAGTATGTCACTATGGGGATGGGCTTTGAGATATCATGTGTTCAAGTTATGCCCAATGTTATAGACTCCTTCTTCTGCCTGTAGAACAAGATGCAGAACTCTCTGCTCCTTCTACACCACCATGTCTGCCTGCATGCAGCCACATCCCTCCATGATGATAATGGATGAAACCTCTGAAACTGTAAGCTAGCCCCAATTAGATGTTTCTCATTTATAAGAGTTGCCATGGCCATGGTGTTTCTTCATAGCAATAGGAACCCTAACTGAGACAGAAGCCTACTCTGTTTCTTGGAATTTCCTGATATCATCATCAATTCAGAACCTGTATCCAGTAGATCCCAGGAATTTTGATTGTTTCCCTTCACCCAGTGTGAATCAAACCAGTATCACATCCTTGGAGAAACTGCAAAAATTAGTGCCACCATTAAGAACGTGAAAGATGCAAGGGTTATAGTTCCCACCACATCTGCCATTAACTCTACTATCTGGCCAGTGGAAAAGACAAGGGGGTTATAGAAAATGACAGTTGACTATCAAATTCTCAATCAAGTATTGACTTGAATTACAGATGCTATATCAGACATGGTATCCCTACTTGAGCATATTAACACATATCCTGGTACATAGTATGCAGCTGTTGATCTAGTAAATATATTTTGGTCAGTAGCTACCTATCAGGACCACTATAAACATTTTGCTTTCAGTTGGCAAGTCCAGCAGTATATGCTTACACTTTTACTTAATGGGTAGACTAACTTTCTATCTCTGTCATAGCTCATTTCAAAGTGATCCTGATCATCTATTTATTTCACAAAATATCACTCTGGTCCACTATATTGATAACATTATAGTGACTGAACAAAGTGAGAAGGAGATAGCATCTATTTTGGACCTGCTGGTAACGCATGTGTGCATCAAAGGATGGGAAATACAAGAGCCTACTATCTCAATGAATTTTTTAGCACTCCAGTGGAGTGAGTTATACAGAGGTAGTCCTTCTTGGGTTAAGGATAGGTTATTACACCTGCCGCTCCCACCACCCAGAAAGAAGCATAACATTAAGTGAGCTAATTTTTTTTGGTTTTACAAGACAGGATTTCTCTGTATTGTTTTGGAGGCTATCGGTCCAGCCTGGCCTTGAACTCACAGAGATTAGCCTGCCTCTGCCTCCCGAGTGCTGGGATTAAAGGTGTGTGCCACCACCGCCCGGCTAAGTAAGCTAATTTTGATTCTGGAGACAGCACATTTCTCAGTTAGGCTTATTACTCCAGTCCGTATATCAAATGACCTGGAATCCCGCTAGGTTTGAATAGGGCTGGGAACAAGAGAAAACTCTTCAAAAATGCAGGCTGATATGCAGGGTGCTCTACCACTTGGACTAAATTATCCAATTGACCCAATGGTGCTTGTGGCAGCAGTAGCAATAGGGATATTGTTTGGAGTCTTCAGCAGACCACTATAGTGAATCACAGAAGTATTTGGGATTTTGGACCAAGACTTGATCAACATCCACAGAAATGTACTCTCCATCTGGATAACAGTTCTTTCTTGGCATGCTTATAAGGCCTTGGTGGAAACTGACCACTTGAAAGGGGGCAACCAAGTTACCATGAGACATGAGCTGTTTATTTTCAGTTGGATAGTATCTGACTCACCAAGCCACAATAAATAGGTTGTTCACAGTGATATATGTATTATCAAGCCTGAGAAACCCCTAAAGGCGTGAGAAAGTTATTTGAGGAACTTCCCCAAATGACTATGATTCCTACTGCCATTAAAAGACACCATACACCTAAGTTGCAGAATGCAAAGGAAAAAAATTGCTGAAACTGAGCTTGGAACTTTCTCTCTAGTAGCCAGCCTTGTTCAGACAGTTGCGGGGAAAATCCAGTAAAGACCTTGTATGCAGGCTACAATGCAAAAATGTAAGAAGCTAGTGCCTACTAGGGGGAGTTCCTGTGCTATACTGTAGACCCATGGCTGGGGATGACACCAGGGTTGAATTTACTACTTTTGTTTCACAAAAGGAATGTGCCGATCAAACTTTCCTGTTAAATATTTGTATCTGTGCCTATAGATGAGAGCTGTTCTCAGTTTTAATCAAAGGGTATTTTCTTTTTTAGTGAATGGCATTTAGTGAAGAAACTGATGAATGATCAAGGTGCTAATAAGAAGTGAATGTTGAGTACTCAGCTTTAAATAGGACCCCTGTATCACCCTCTCTAAGGCTCATAGAACTTTGTGAACAGTGGACAAAACTAACATAACTACCACAAGACCCAGCAACTCCACTCTTAGGCATATACCCAAAAGATGCAAATTCATACAACAAGGACATCTGTTCCACTATGTTTATAGCAGCATTATTTGCAATAACCAGAACCTGGAAGCAACCTAGATGCCCCTCATCTGAAGAATGGATAGAGAAAATGTGGTACATTTACACACTGGAGTAATATTCAGTGGAATAAAAACAATGGAATCTTGAAATTTGCAGGCAAATGAGTGGCACTAGAAGAAACCATTCTGAGTGAGGTAACCCAGTCACAAAAAGAGAAACATGGTATGCATTCACTCATATATGGATTTTAGGTATGAATCAGAGGAGTGCCAGCATATAATCCCACTGCCACAAAGTCTGGGAAACAAAACCTTCATCCAGTGACTGATGGAAGCAGAGGCAGACACCCACAGCTAAACACTGAACTGAACTCCTGGAATCCAGTCACAGAAAGGGAGAAATGATGAGCGAAGGGGTTAAGACTGGGCTGGTTTAACCCACAGAAACAGCTGACCTGAACAAGGGGTAGCTCTTGGACCCCAGATTGATGGCTGTGTGGAAAGCATGGGACTGACCCAGACCCCCTGAATGTGGGTGTCAGTGAGGAGGCCTAGGTAATCTATGGGACCTTGGGTAGTATTTACCCCTGGCCTACAAATAGACTTTGAGTGTGCATGCCACAATATGGGAGGCTCTCTCAGCCGGGACTCTTGGGGGAGGGCCTAGGCCCTGCCCTGAATGAAATGACAGTCACTGGAGATCCACCATGGAGGGCCTTACCCTCCTTGGTGATCAGAGTGGAGATTGGGTGGTGGACTGGGGGACCTGGTGGGAAGGGCAGGGGAGGAGGGGAGGCAGAAGGAGCTGGAATTTACATGTGAAACAAGATTGTTTCTAACCTAAATAAATCAGTATGGAGATTCCTCAGGAAAATGGGAATTAATCTACCACTAGACCCAGCAATTCCACTCTTAGGCATATATCCAAATGAGGCAAATTCATACAACAAGAGCATCTGCTCCACTATGTTTATAGCAGCATTATTTGTAATAGCCAGAACCTGGAAGCAACCTAGATGCCCCTCAACTGAAGAGTGGATAGAGAAAGTGTGGTACATTTACACAATGGAGTATTACTCAGCAGAAAAAAACAATGGAATCTTGAAATTCGCAGGGAAATGGATAGCACTGGAAGAAATCATCCTGAGTGAGGTAACCCAGTCGCAAAAAGACAAACATGGTATGTATTCACTCATATATGGATTTTAGATATGGATCAGGATAGTGCCAGTCTGCACTTCCACTGATAGAGAGTCTGGGAAACAGGAAAGAACCTAAAAGATATGCATATATGCATAGTACCCAAGAGAAGAGGATTGAGACAAGATCCTCTGAATGGATGGGGAACACGGCGAGGGGTGGGGGGGAGTGGGACCTGGGAAGAAGAGAGGGGGTGAAGAGGAAGAGAGTTGGTCATGGGGGAACAGGAAGTTCAGGGGGTAGGGGTAGAATAGGGGGAAGAGGGAATCATAGGATCGAAGACAGATCAGGCACCAGAGTGACCTTGAGTGATCTAAAGGGATAACACCAATTGGCAAGCTAAGCAATAGTGGAGAGACCACCTCGAATACCCATTCCTGATAATGAACTTGATGTCTATAACCATCCGGGAGCCTTCATCCTGTGACTGATGGAAGCAGAGGCAAACACACAATTAATCACTGAACTAAACCCAAGGAACTCAGTGACAGAGAGGAGTGATGAGCAAATTGGCAAAGAATGGGCTGGCAAAGCCAGCAGAGACAGCTGATCTGAACAGGGGAGAGCTCCTGGACCCCAGACTGACAGTGGGGAGGCCAGCATGGGACTGATCTGGACCCCCCCAAATGTGAGTGTCAGCGAGAAGGCCTAGGCAACCTATGGGGCCCTGAGCTGTGGATCAGTGTCTATCCCTGGAATACAAACAGTCTTCGTGTGCCTATAGCACAAAGAGGGATGCTCTCTCAGCCTGGACTCTTAGGGGAATGCCTGGACCCTACCCAGAGTGAAATGACAGACTCCAGATATCCCCTATGTGGAAGGATTTGGCAATAGGGTGGGAGGATGGCGGGGAAGGGGAGTACGGGAGGAGGGGAGGGAGGGGGAACTGGGATTGACATGTAAAACAAGCTATTTAAAATTAAAATAAAAATGATAAAAAAGTGTGACACTGACAGAGTCCTCCTTCTCCGCTGAGAAGGGGTCCCGATATGAACAAGTGGTCTTAGTAGACTAGTCATTCTTGTGGTCCACAGACTTTACAGCAGGGCAGAACTATTGATACTATTGATGCTTTCTCTTATTTGATACAGCACTTTTGGATTCTATGTGAGCTAGTCATTAAGGAGAATACTTCCTGATCAATTATAGATAGATTCTTCCAAAATACGTAGTGGCTTCAGCAACAGGGTTTTACCTTTGAATTTTACATTTTCATTCTATTTAATTATAACTAGAATCCATTGATCAATTTTACCTTTATCTCCCTTACTTCTACTCAGTCATTGAATCATTGTGAGGGAAATGATGGGAAGGTTTGTAGAGTTGATACAATAGTATTGACTAAATACTTTCTGTAATAATATACTCTATGAAAAAAAGAAAGAGAAGACAAAAATGTGTGCTTGCTGCCTCTTGAAACCTGACTTTAGCTTAGTATTTTGGGGCCTGGATGAAGTCATTATGTATTTTGGCATTTTTTTCTCATTTGTAGACACTAGATTTTAGATACAATATAATATTATAAATATACATATATATATGAAAAGAGAAGGAAGACTGAAAGAAAGAAATAATTATAGAGAAAGACAGAAAGCAAGAGGGAGGACAGAAAGGGGGTTTGATAGGCAAGTAAGGTCAAAGAACATACTTAAGTTTTCTTTAAGAAACAGTATTAAATACAACAAATACACATAAACAAACAAAAATGAAAAGAAATTAAGAGATCTCTTAGCAATTTTGTGGGGGGAGGTTTCGAGACAGGGTTTCTCTGTGGCTTTGGAGGCTGTCCTAGAACTAGCTCTTGTAGACCAGGTTGGTCTTAAACTCACAGAGATCCACCTGCCTCTGCCTCCCAAGTGCTGGGATTAAAGGCGTGCGCCACCACTGCCTGGCTCTCTTAGCAATTGTAAAGGGTGTTGATGAGGATAAATTATGGATTTTAAAATGTGACTATATTTGTTAAATATCTATACTGCTGAATCTATATTCTCTCCAACACAAAGCTTCTTCCAATTCTGATTCAGCTTCATTCTTCAACAACAAATACTATATAATGAGGCAAATAGAAAGCCAAGGATAATACAATGATGAGAACTGACCTCAGACATTTGGAAAAATGACATGTTGAGAAAAGGTCACCCTGACACATTGTGTGAATGCAGGACTCTTAACTGGGTTCAGTATGTGGTGGTGTGAGGTAAAATTCAGGACTTAATTGCTTACCTGGGAATAATCTACCTATATACTCATTCCCTATCTTCAGAGACTCATTTTCCAGGTGAACTATTTACTTCAAACATTTTCCTTAAAAGTACTTTCTGCCACATACTCAAATGATTTTTTTCATATTTTCAGAAATTTAAAGTCTCCATGACTATACTTAAATTTGTTTTTCATGTGCCTCATATAAAGTATAGATACAAAATCATCATTTATTCCAAGCTAATATTTTAAACAAATTATATCATATAAAATTTAAAACATTTCCACTAATATCTCCGAATGTGTGAACAAAGACAAAATACACAAATCACACTTGAAACTTTTGTTTACTTGTAGTTGGAAACATTGTTAAGACCCTGACCAGTCAGATACAGAATACTTATTTTACCTTTTCCACACAGTTATGGAATATGTTTAAATTTAAGATAAAGTTCCAAAATATAAAACTTGTTTAGAAAAAATAGATATACAAAGGTAACAATAACTGTATAAATGAATCAAGTCTAAAGTAATTGGCACATATCTAATATTAGAGAAATTAACACATTTTTCTAGTACAGAACTAGATCAGGCAAGTTCAAGTGAGAGCCTTCATTTCTATTTCAGTTTCTGTACTTTCATAATTCTGTAACAAAACAGCAAAATAGAAACATTAATATTTAGCATTTGTCACTGCTAGATATTTTATACATTTTGTTTAATTTCAGCATCAATAGTGGTTATACACAATTGCTACAGGTCTATAGGTGAAGAAACTTTAGGAGGGGAGGGAGAGGGAACTAGGAGTAACATGTGTAAAAAGTTAAATAAAAAATATTATTAAAAAAAGAAACTTCAAAGAAATTTCCTCAAAGTTTCAGAAGTAGAACAAAGTTCTGAGATTGCAATTTAGACTTACAGTAGACTGATATTATCTAGTTACTGGATAGACATTTCTCTCTCTCTCTCTCTCTCTCTCTCTGTGTGTGTGTGTGTGTGTGTGTGTGTGTGTGAGTGGGTGTGTGATAAACAGATTATGTGCTTGAATGAGACTCCAGCACCCAACAAGGATTTGAAACAAAAGAGGTGTTCAACAATTAATTACTAAACTAAATATTTGGTACTTTAGAGCTAGAGTCCATATTTTAAAATAAAGATTTTTTGCATAAGAATAGAAGTGATGCAAAAGTATCTTTTTCTGTACATTCTGTTTACATAATGCAATAAGAATGGCAATGAGTTTATAATTTACTTAAAAATAAACTAGCTCTCAAATGTGTAGTTAGTTATACGACTGATATCAAGACTACATTTCTTTATAAACTTCCGCACATTGTAAACTACAGATATTAAAAATGTGTCTTTGAAGTTGTTATCACATGAAAATGGTGCCTCTTTGAGAGGCAAGAGCTTATGTTTTGCATGACTATAATGTTCAAGTCTTTGATGACAATTTGGCCTCATAATTCTTTCAATAACCATGAAGTCAGGGAGAAACAATCTCATAGTATGTCAAAATATTAGGCACTCTAACCTAGCTTGATCACACATTACAGATTACAAAGGAAACCAAAATGTTTTTATCATCTGTTTTACCAAACCATAGTCTTTAAAACAACACAAAATTAGAGCATTCAGTGTGACTTTGCTAGTCCTTTTCCCAGAATGAAGCTACTGTTCATAAGCACATTAATTAAAATTGAAACATAGTTAAGGTAGTTCAAGGAAAATGAGAATGATATGTAATACTTTATAAAATATTATCATGAACATTTAATCTACTTTTCATAATTATCACAGTAGAAATAAAAAGAGATCATAAAGAGATAATGAATCTTCCATGGTCTAATTCAGTAACCCTTGTTGGTTCCCATCAATGTTCTTTGATTATTATCATGATTAATAAAAATTAGTAAAAAAAAATAAGTTAAAATTCTCTATGCCTTTGATTCCTCAGCAGTTTAGGAAATGGTTTATCTATCTGACTTCCAAAAGGTCATGCTATACTAAAAAAATCTAATTAATATTATTGGTAATAAACCCACTTAGGTAGACATGAACTAAATTTTTAAGATTAATTTCATCTTTTCTTCCCACTAACTATGTGATATTGAAAACTAGATGTAAACTTAACAAAATGGTAATAATAGTTTGAACTATTTAATTTTAAAATCTTTAATTATATAATGAATTCAACAGTTAATAGTATCCTCACACAATATAATTTAATAGCAAATGAGCCAGTTATACCTACTATTTATAGCTAAGTTCTAAACATCAGTCTGTTTAAGTAGTCTACTTTCCATGATTTAAATACCGCAGACTTGATTGATTAGATATTTGCTGTATAAATCACCTGATAACAGTAGCACACTAAGAATCTATATTGTTAAATTTTTATTCTGCTATGTTCAAAGTTATCTTAGTATTCAATTTGAACCAATGGCTAAAATTGTTCAGTGTTATTTAAAAGAATCATTCAACAATACAAATTTTCCCAATAAAATTTCTATTATGAATAAAGGTTGCTATGCTCCAAATTCCTAATTAAAGTTGTAAATTAAAGTGGAAACTATAAAATATCAGAAGACAGTCAAAGAAGAGTGCTCTGGATTATAAAACAAGAAAATATTTCATATTAAGCTTTTTACAGAGTGTTAACCTTGTTATGTGTGTATACATGAAAATGAATATATGTTAAAAATTCTGGCAACATAACTTTTCTATGAAAACACATTATAGACTTCAACACATCAAATGGATCCATAATCACAAAAAACTAGTCAACACAGCACTCATTTTAGAGCAAGTAGTTGCGTATCTCTCAACCCCAACTTCTTGGTATCATGAATTTAGGTCAAATGATCTGAAAAGCAGATTCTAACTTAATTATCTGCTATTGGAAAATCTGACCTCACCTCAGGATCTCTCCAGTCCTTTCACTGTATAATGTGGCGTTGTTTTCCCAAAAGTGAAATACTGGGTACTTAGTTTTTTCTTCACCGCTGTCCTCACTTCCTGGTTTCTCAAAGTATAGATAAGTGGATTCAGGAAAGGGGTGAAGATGGTGTAGAAAACCGAGAGAATTTTATCCACCAGAAAGTTTGTGAAAGGCCACACATAAATGAAAATGCAAGGTACAAAGAACATTAGCACAACTATGAAATGTGAAGTGCAAGTAGAAAGAGCCTTGGATGACCCAATAGAAGAGTGGTCTCTGATAGTCACAAGCACCACAATATAGGAGATGAGCAAAAGCAGAAAACTTATAATAGCAATAACACCACTGGATGAGACCATGAAGATACCAAGAACATATGTATCTATACAAGCCAGTTGGATTACCAAAGGAAGATCGCAGAAGAAATTGTCTACTACGTTGGGCCCACAGAAGGGTAAATATAGGATAAAAACTAATTGACTCATTGTATGTAGGAAGCCTACCATCCAAGAAGTTGCTACAAGCCCAACACATACTTTCTGGCTCATAATTGTTGTATAGTAGAGAGGTTTACATATGGCAATATACCTGTCAAAAGACATGGATATCAGCAGTACAATTTCAGTCCCAGTGAAAAGATGCAGAAGAAAGATTTGAGAAATGCAACCCTCAAAAGAGATGGTCTTGTGGTGAGCAAAAAAGTCCATGATCATCTTTGGTGTGGCAAAGGAGGAGAGGCACATGTCAATCAGAGAAAGGTTGCTGAGCAGGAAGAACATGGGAGCGTGGAGATGTGAAGTAGACAGGACAGTAAGTAGAATTAGGCAATTCCCAAACATTGTCAACAAATAGAAAATGGAAAACGTCACAAAGAAGAATATCTGAAGCTCAGGAGACTCAGTGAGCCCAAGTAACACGAATTCCGGTACTCTGGAATAGTTGAGCCTCTCCATCTATCAGTAGACTCTGCTCTGTCGTCACAAAAGACACAAAATTACAGTGCTGGGGACATACAGTATTTTTACAAATGAAGCACTTATGACATTACTTAACAATTATCTAGCTTACTGGTTACCTACAGTCCATCTAAAACTGCTCTAAAGTTGGAGACGTTTTTCTTTGGGGACCTCTTAAACAACTGATGCTGGGAAACACTGGAGAAGCACAGCTTCTTAGATCCATCCAGCAGGCAGGCACAGTACATAGCAGGCTGAGCACCATAGCCTCCACAACCACAACACACTTGTCTGACTACACCTGTGATTCAGGATACACATTCGTAGAAAGGTGTGTTAAGTTTGTGGAATGTGCTCAATAATACATACACAAAAAAGTAAGATCAAGCTCTCAAAGATTTTTCTCAAGCAGAAGAAGTGGAATTATTTTCAATCAACTATTCTGACAGTGTGTTTAATTAAAAACTTAAAGAATATGATTTTTGAAAAATTCACTCAATACCCTATGCGAGTGACAAATTAGCTTCTTTTACATTTTTCAGCTCATGAAATTATTAATGACCAAAATTATTGTACTTGTAAACACCTGAGAGGTGATATGAACTTACATCATGTTATAACTTATTCTTCTTTTGCTCTATGCAACACTAAGTTAGTATATTAAACTATGATAAGACATTTAGAACCATATTTTCACGACTCAGAATCACTTTAGATTAATTTTTCTATTTAGAGTTCTCCTACATAAACTTTACCATATGCTAATGTATATCAAATTAACCAAACTGGTCCTGGCTGATGAAAGCTCATGTGAAACATGAGGATTACTCCAGTGACCTGACACGCAGTAGACATTTGACTAAAGAAAGTGTAACTGACTTGTTTGTAAAGTTCATGCTTATTAGAAAAACCTATGAAGCACAAATCAATCAAGTAAATAATGATCTAATGTTATTTAAGCTCAGTTAGATACAAAAAAATTTGAATGGTACCAATACAACTTCTTTCCTCATTTTTAGTTAAACCATGTTTTTTACAAGTAAAATTATGAGTCGTTTGCTACATTAAATCATTTGAGAATTGTCACTGTATTCACATTTCTATAATAATTTAGCTACTAATATATATGTTAATATATCTAATCATATATTATCCATCTTTAAAATGTGATTTTTACTTCTTATTTTATATACAAGCTTTCTAAGTACACTAAAATTTGATTAAAACTTAAATATGTGAGTGAACTGAGGTAGCTCTGTGTCAGGAAATATAGTGTCTTTTAATAGTAACATTTAAGTTATTCTTGAAAATAATACAGGTATAAAAGAAGAACATTTTTTTTCATAAATTCAGAGGATGCTCAAATGGAAATAGAATCAATAAACTTATTTTCTCCACTATTTCTCTTTCATTAATTTACTTCTAATGATACTCAAAATGTGCTTGAAACAGTAATGAAAACACATACTACAAAAGCCTCACATGAAAATTTCAGACTAGGATTGAAATTGTTTTTAACTGAAGATTAACACACAGAAAGACAGAGACAGAAAGACACACACACACAACACAGCGAGAAACAGGGAGAGAGAGAGAGAGAGAGAGAGAGAGAGAGAGAGAGAGAGAGAGAGAGAGAGAGAGAGAGACTTAACCCTTCTATCAACATCAGTGTATCAATTCAATGAAGAGTGTTGAAGGTGGTCTCCTTCATTTGTATTAACAGTTCAACCCTATGACTATGTTAATGTGGTGTCATAGATTCTAGCTAAAGAATAAATCTTATTAAAACCTAAAGTAACTATTCCAAAATAACTTGGCTTCTCTTTTGAGCACTTAACAAAAAATTCGCTGCATCTTCTTCCTTCAGAGAAAAAATATATCAAATGTTCAGTTATAGTGTACTCCATGGTCGATTCAGAAGCAGGAAGATGACAAAAGTTCACACCTTAAATTTCATACAAAAGAAAAGAATTGTACTCTCCAAATTACAATCTTCCCCATTTCTTTGTCTTTACCTTTACTGAACATCCAAGGTCCGAATTTAAACAATTACCATTAATCCTATTTTTCATGTAAATATCTTACTGAAGAAAGTATTTACATACTGTTAAGTTGCATACATTCAATTTTTTGTGATTAAAAAACATTGTTAATATTTTCAGATAATAACACTGTAGAATTCCTAAAGTGGAACAATCACTCAGTAGTTAAGAATGGCAATGATGTCTTGACCTTGCAGGCTAGCCTCTCTTCTTGCTGACCTCTTTAATTGTAAGAGTTGGATTATATGACTTATATAAAACTCTTAACATAGTTCCTGAATGATAGCCAAAGACATTTATGAGATGAGAAATAAAAGTGTTGTTCAAAAACCATTCATTGTTTAGTTTTATTAGTAATAATTGGTGTAACATCGTGCAACAAAAATATTGTAATCTAGTTTCAGTTTAGGGATTCAATAAAACACTGTGCTACAAAATCAGTTAGATATTTTTGAAACTAAGTTATTTCCCTTCATACGAAATTATTTAATTTATTTTTAAAAGTTTGGTTTACACATTTTATTATTTCTCGTGCCTCCCCGACAATTATTTAATTCTGGTGGAACCCTCTCTTACAAACACTTACAAAAAGTAAATAAGGGATTTTTTTCACCTTCATTTCTGGATAGGCAGCTCTCATCACTATGTGATGGGATAGTCTTTCTTCTTCAAGTTAAATATACACTTTCTTTATAATATCTCCATTTACATTTATGTAATTAATAAACAAGTGCTGGCTTTTGCTACCAGAAGACACAAGCCACAGTATGATTTCAAGACCTCCACTGTTATATCCATTTCTTAACTTACATACCAGCTTTGTAGTGAGTATACAATTCACCACAATCTAAAAACTATGTAGGTCAACTGAAATCATGATGATCTTAGCAAGCATCAGTAGTCAGGAGCATGAATATATATCCTCTTCTGTCTTGATATAAAAGTCTTTAGAAGGCCGTGGTATTTAGGAGATTAGATCCTACAATCTGCTTGCAGTGGGAGTTATTAAAATGCTATGCTGTCATTTCAGGGCTGCAAAGAGAACTGTGGGTGTGTCTCCTTTACTTAAAGTTAGAGGAATTTTCGTGATAAAGCGGGGTTCTTTAGAGCAAGCAGTACAACTAAAGCCTGCCTAGGACAAGAAGACAAAGAACAAAGTTACAGCGATATTTCCACTTATAGTTTGGTGTTCCAAGTATCAAAGTTAGAAATTATTTTTAAGGCACACTGATTTATCTCCAAAACATACATGCTTCTATAACACCAGCAAATTGAACTATCAGATGAGACATCAAACACTTAGCAAAGACAAATAAATAAGAGCGGACTGTTTCTGTGAATGAGTGAAACCTACATAAAGGATATCACAAATCGCAGAGTAACTTGTGTACAACAATTTCAATTAAAATCTTCTTGGTAATTCTGTGGTGTGTGTGTGTGTGTGTGTGTGTGTGTGTTTGAAACTTGTAAAATAGATAAATAGGTTTCATGGGCCTTTTCTTTTAAATTTTTAAAACTTTAAAATACGTATTTATTTCATTTTATTTTATACACATCAGTGTTTTGGCTGCATAGAAGTATACCACATGTGTGCCTCCTGTCCTCAGAGTTCAGAAGAGGGCACTGGATGCCCTGGAACTGGAGTCACAGATGATTGACAGCAACCATGTGGTGACTGGGAACTGAACCCAGGTCCTCTGCAAGAGCAGCAGAACTGTCTCTTCAGCCACAGTGCGGCCTTACCCCTCCTCTGCACACCTTCCCATTTGCCTCTCCCCGTAACCTGCCCCATTATTCCTCCTTTCCAAGTTACAGATCACCCCATTTATTAAGCCAAGGAAGAGTACACTAGCCAGCTGACCGAGAGCAAGCTCATGCCATGGAAAGTCTCTTGTTTGTTTTTAAATCAGAAGGCTGCAATCATTTCATACCATGCGCAGCCTGAGGGGCTCTTTACAATGTAACCTTGGGTCTTGTAAAATATCAGGTAAGGCCATTCCTCCCGACGGAACCACTTGTTCATATCGGGACCCCTTCTCAGCGGAGAAGGAGGACTCTGTCAGTGTCACACTTTTTTATCATTTTTATTTTAATTTTAAATAGCTTGTTTTACATATCAATCCCAGTTCCCTCTCCCTCCCCTCCTCCTGCACTTCCCTTCCCCCCCCCCCCCAGCCTCCCACTCTATTGCCAAATCCTTCCACATAGGGGATATCTAGAGTCTGTCGTTTCACTCCGGGTAGGGTCCAGGCATTCCCCTAAGAGTCCAGGCTGAGAGAGCATCCCTCTTTGACTGTTTGTATTCCAGGGATAGACATTGATTCACTGCTCAAGGCCCCATAGGTTGTCCAGGCCTTCTCACTGACACTCACATTTGGGGGGGTCCAGATCAGTCCCATGTTAGCCTCCTCGCTGACAGTCTGGGGTCCAAGAGCTCTCCCCTGTTCAGATCAGCTGTCTCTGCTGGTTTTGCCAGCCCATTCTTTGCCAATTTGCTCATCACTCCTCTCTCTCTGTCACTGGGTTCCTTGGGTTCAGTTCAGTGATTAGTTGTGTGTTTGCCTCTGCTTACATCAGCCACTGGATGAAGGCTCCCAGATGGTTATAGACATCAAGTTCATTATCAGGAGTGGGCATTCGAGGTGGTCTCTCCACTATTACATAGCTTGCCAATTGGTGTTATCCCTTTAGATCACTAGAGGTCACTCTGGTGCCTAGTCTGTCTTCTAACCTATGATTCCCTCTTCCCCTATTCTACCCCCACCCACTCAACTTCCTGTTCCCCCATGACCTACTCTGTCTTTCTCTTCTCCCCCTCTCTTCTTCCCAGCTCCCACTCCCCCTTACCCCTCACCGTGTTCCCCATCCATTCAGAGGATCTTGTCTCAATCCTCTTCTCTTGGGTACTATGCATATATGCATATCTTTTAGGTTCTTTCCTGTTTCCCAGACTCTCTAGAAACCATATATGAGTGAGTACATACCATGTTTGTCTTTTTGCAACTGGGTTACCTCACTCAGGATGGCTTCCTCCAGTGCCATCCATTTACCTGCGAATTTTAAGATTCCATTGTTTTTTTCTGCTGAGTAATACTCCATTGTGTAAATGTACCACATTTTCTCCACCCACTCTTCAGTTGAGGGGCATCTAGGTTGCTTCCAGGTTCTGGCTATTACAAATAATGCTGCTATGAACATAGTGGAGCAGATGCCCTTGTATGAATTTGCCTCATTTGAGTATATGCCCAAGAGTGCAATTGCTGGGTCTTGCAGTAGATTAATTCCCATTTTCCTGAGGAATCTCCACACTGATTTCCAAAGAGGCTGTACGAGTTGGCACTCCCACCAGCAGTGGAGTAGAGTTCCCCTCTCTCCGCATCCTCTCCAGCATAAATTGTCTTCAGTGTTTTTGATTTTAGCCATTCTGACAGGAGTAAGGTGGTATCTCAGAGTTGTTTTGATTTGCATTTCCCTGATAGCTAAGGATGTTGAGCACTTTCTTAAGTGTCTCTTGGCCATTTTAGCCTCCTCTGTTGAGAATTCTCTATTTAGATCTGTACCCCACCTTTTAATTGGATCCTTTGGTGTTTTGGAGACTTGTTTCTTAACTCAAAAAAATCAGTGGCCCTATTATATACAGATGATGAAGTGACTGAGAAAGAAATCAGAGAAACATCACCCTTTACAATAGCCAAAAACAGCATCAAATATCTGGGGATAATGTTAACCAAGGAAGTAAAGACCTATATATCAAGAACTTTGTGTCTTTAAAGAAAGAAATCAAAGAGGATACCAGAAAATGGAAAGATCTTCCATGCTCTTGGATTGGTAGGATCAACATAATAAAAATGGCAATCTTGCCAAAAGCAGTCTACAGATTCAATGCAATCCCTATCAAAATTCTATCACAATTCTTCAAGGACCTGGAAAAAACATTAATCAACTTTATATGGAAAAACAAAAGGCCCAGGATAGCCAAAACAACCCTATACAATAAAGGAACTTCAGGAGGCATCACCATACCTGACTTCAAGCTCTATTATAGAGCTATAGTCCTGAAAACAGCTTGGTATTGGCACAAAAATAGGCAGGTAGACCAATGGAACCGAATTGAAAACCCTAATTTTAACCCACACACATATGAACACTTGATTTTTGACAAAGAAGCTAAAACTGTACAATGGAAAAAAGAAAGCATCTTCAACAAATGGTGCTGGCATAACTGGGTACTGGTATGCAGAAGACTGCAGATAGATCCATATTTATCGCCTTGTACAAAACTTAAGTCCAAATGGATCAAAGATCTCAACATAAATCCAGCCATACTGAAACTTTTAGAAGAGAAAGTGGGAGATACTCTTCAACGAGTTGGTACAGGAGACCACTTCCTAAATATAACACCAGTGGTGCAAACACTGAGATCGACAATTAACCAATGGGACCTCCTGAAACTAAAAAGCTTCTGTAAGGCAAAGGACACAGTCAACAAGACAAAAAGGCAGTCCACAGAATGGGAAAAGATATTCACTAACCCCACATCTGACAGAGGGCTAATCTCCAAAATTTACAAAGAACTCAGTGCCACACTTTAGCAAAAGGAGTGATGAACTGTTTAAAAGCAAATATGGCTCTGGCATGGGAAAAGTACGGGTAACACGACAGTGCCTAAGCCACAGTGTTCTATTCGTCAGTGTTCTTTTATGCCCACCCTTAGGAGCCCCTCAGTGATCCCTACCTAGTCCCCTGGTATCCACAGGCACTCAAAATGAAGCACACAATGCTAAATTTTCAATGCTAGGGTTACATGCGAGAGACTTTATGCTGCATTAGGTTTTCTGTTCCATCAGTTTACCTGAAAATGGTGATGGGAATTTCATTGGATCTGGAGGTTGCTTTAGGCAAAGTGGCCGTTTTCACGCGTTTGATCCTACCAACCTGTGTTTATCGGAGCTCTCTGCCTCTTTTAGTGCCTTCTTCATTGTCTTGACTCTGTGCTTAACATTGTCAGATACATTCAACATTTAACATGGTCAGGTGCAATGTAAAACATTGTTCCAATTTTGCTATATTTTTTAGTTTTTCTTTGTGTCTTAATACATGATCTATTTTAGAGAAGGTTCCATGGACTGTTGAGAAGAATACCTATTCTTTGGTATTTGGGTGGAAAATCCTGTATTATCTGCTAGGTCCATTAGATGCATGAGTTCATTTAATTTCAGTGAGTATGTTTTTGCACACTTCATCTGTCTAACTATGAGAGCAGGATATTTAAAGAACTTTCCATTACTGTTTCAGTAAGTCTGATTTTCAGCCTAATAGTATTTGCTTTATAAAAAACGATGAGCCAATGCTTGGTGCAGATATCATCAGATCTATTCATTTCCTCTTTATAGGTTGTCTTTTGTCAGTATGTATTGTCCTCTTTACCTTTTGTTTGAATTCTATTTTGTCAATGCTAGAGTTGCAATGTCTGTCTGTTTCCTGGTATGGTATCCTTGGGATACTCCTTTTCATCCTTTTGCCCTAAATAATGCTTATTTGTGTGTGTGTGTGTGTGAGAGAGAGGGGGGGGGAGATTCCGATTTTTTTCAATCTGCTAGTCTGTCTTTTTATTATGTTTTAAAATTCATTTGTCAAGCCTTCACTGTGTAGCATTAGCTAATCAGGAGCTGGCTATACAGACTAGACTGGCATTGAATTCACAGAGATATACGTGGCTCTGTCTTCTGAGTGCTGGTGTTAGACATGTACACTACCACTGGTTTTAGTTTGTGTGTTTTTGTAGGAAATTGAGACCGTGAATATTCAGTTATTATTTAGAGTTCTGTATTGTCCCTGTCATTTTGCTGATATTTTATGGGGTTTGGGAATTTCTTGGTCCTAGCATTGTTGAGTTTGTTCTCCTGTAGTCTCTTGGGTGTGTTCATCTTCCTCTTCAGACTGAAGAATTCATCCTCCTCTGTTGAGTTCAATGGGTATTGTATATTTCTCTACACTGCTTGTACCATGGAAAGATTATCTTTACCTTTGATTATGATAAATAGTTTTGCCGGGCATTTTAAACTGAACCGGTACTTGTGATCTTTCAGGATTTGAAAGAAATTATCCAAAATCCTCCTGGTTTTGTGGTTTGGATGGAAAACTCAACAATTATTCTAATGGGCATACCTGTGTGTGTGACTTGGCCTTTCTCTTTTACTGTTTGCATATACTTTCTGTGTTCTGTACATTCAGTATTTTAACTACACTATAATGCAAAGAGTTTCTTTTTGGCCCTATATGTTTAATGCTCCATGTGGCTACTATTAAATCTGGACAGGCTTCTCTTTCCCTCAATTTTGGAAGTTTTCCTCCATGGTTTGATTAGAAGGATTTTCTTCACCCTTTTAATGAAACACTTCTCTGACTTTTTATATGCCTAGAATACTTAGGTTTTGCCTTCCATGCTGTCTCATAGTTCTTGCATGTTCTATTCATAGATTTTTAAACTTTATCATTCATATTGATTGAATCAGCTACTTCCTCTGTTTGGTCTTCTGACATTGATAGTTTGTATTTTAGTTGATGGTTTTACTGAAGTTTTTTGTTTTACCTACTGCAGTTTTCCTTTCTATCATCATTTCTATTTGGGTTTTATTCAGTATTTCTCTTTACTAAATTACCTTTTCATGCTATAAACTGACTGCCTAATTTCATGTCTTCTTAAAGTTGACTGTATTTACAATCATTCTTTCAAATTATGTGTCCAGAACACTGGTTCTCAACCTTGGGTCATGACCCCTTTAAAAGGTCAAATGACCCTTTCACAGGGGCACATATCAGATATCCTGCATATAGGATATTTACATTAGGATTTGTAACAGTAGCAAAATTACAATTATGAAGTAGCAGCAAAATAACGTTATGGTTGGGGTCATCACAACATGAAAAACTGTATTAAAGGGTGGCAGCATTAGGAATATTGAGAACCACTGGTCTAGAATTTTCTTTAAGCTCTTTTGACCCAGGGTCATTACTATGGGATTGATAACTTTTAGAGAGAACAAGTTGCTTTGTTTTTCTTGTTACTTGTATTTTTGCACAGGCATCTTGGGGGTAGATCACTGGTTAAGATTTTTGTTATTGTCGTTATTTTTCTTTCAATTCAGATTGCCTCTTTTCTTATATAAGATATATTTTCAGTGTTTAAGAATGACTAGATTGTAGTACAATCATGATGATATTTTAGTGGTTGACTCATGTTCCAAGAACCAGGCTCTGTCTCCAATATAGTACCTAAACTACTCTGATAATAGAGTAAAAGACACATTTTATGTACCAGTTGGTTTAGAGAATAGGGGGACCCTGATCATCTCAACAATTGTGGCCACACACGGAAAGGAAAGAAAAGAAGTATTTAAAAAGTTACAGTGAGGTTAGTAATTAATATTAAGTTGTTGGATGGGAAGTATAGGAAAATAACTATACATCAAATTTGGACTATTAGAAGCAAAAGGAAAACGTGGGGTGGAAAGGTGGTGGTTTCAGTTAATGGTAAATTAAAAGGGTGGGGTAAAATTATATACGTAGACATCATAAACCAAGTGAGCTTTTGGGCTTTGGGGAACATATCAGTAGGAGAAATGGGTACAGAAAAAGAGAAAGGAAAGGAAAAAAGAAAAAGAGCAAAATAATAAAAGCCATGAATAGTAGAGGAAAGTGACAGTATAAGACCATGTAAGAATGGCACACTAACATACTACATGGATGAGTTGGGGGCATAGCTGGGTAGATATACAAGATGCTAAAATCATGGGAAGATACAAAATAGCTGTAATGGATAAAGAGACCTGGGTGGAGATATAAGAAAATGTAATCAATGACCTAAAAGTGACTCTTGTCGCCTTAGAAGATGGATTGCTTTGTCTCCCTTGTCTTGGTCTGTGATAAACTCTGTGTTGAATTTCACCAGTTCCATTCTTCATTTGTGGATTTGCAGTTCCCTGTGTATGGACTTTTCTTGACTCTCTTCAGTGAACTGTGGAAAGCCAAGTCAAACTCCACCCAGCTGTGGCTGCCCTGTTCTCACAAAGTTGACAGCTCCGTGTGGCTTGTGTTATGAGCCAAGCATACTTTGGAACCCATGATGAACCCCCACAGCTGTGTCTTTTCCTGTAAGCTGGCTGATGGTGATCCTGCCAGAAGTTACTGGGAACTCCTTTTTTAAATTCAACTTGATGAGGCTTTGGTAAATTTCCTAGTAAGCGTCTTTTAGTCCAGGTTGCTGGCATCTCCTGAAACACTCAGCTATCTCAAGTTATTTTCACTAAGAATTTATTATTAGTGAATTTAGTAGATAAAATAATAAAACCGTTTTCACCAAATAATCTAGGTGTAGATGAGACAGTGTATTAAGGACAAAACAATAACAAGAGTGGTGTTTATCCTTAAATGGCCTTTATGGAATATAATATAATACAACAGTTCGCAAGTATGAGCCACAAATGTAACTTTATGTTTTATCATATCTACATTTAAGATTTTTTTTATTTTGTTGACAGTATTTTGTTGTGTATCACAGGCACAGGCTAGCCTTGAACTTGTAACCCTCTGCCTTGGCCTCCCAAGTGCTTGGATTATGGGCATGATTCACTATGTTTAATTTACAAGTACATTTTTTCACAAGAGAAAAAAACTGGTGAAATTAACACTAGTTTTATTCATTCAAGAAAGCAAACAAAATAAACAAAATCTGAACTATTATTTTTGTAGATAGCAAATTCTTCTTTCCAAACTCAGTCTTTGGAAGCAGATGGATATGTAATAAACCACATCTCAAATCAATGTAGACAGAATTTCCATGTCCTAAAACCACATGTGGCTAGTGACCACAATTAGACAAATATATGAAAAGATTAGATTTAATGAATTTTTCTTTCAGCCTTGATCAGGGAACAACAGTACATACAGAGACAAACAGCTCAAGGTACTAAGATAAGTGATTGTTGAGTCCTCAGGCCTAAACAGGGCATTTATATCACCTGAGGCTAAGAGACTATCTTGGAAGATTTGGTAGAAACAAGGTAAGATCCAGAAAAAGATATGGGGAGGGGTATAGTATCATGCTTCCTTCTGGGTATTGCATGTCTAGTGCAAACATGATTGCACAGTAGCTGTGACTGCAATTGACTTTCAGAAGACTAGACCTGAAGATAATCAATTACTGATCAGGAAGGGGCCCATGGGGCCCTACCTCTCTTTGATGAATAATTCCTGAGGAAACTTCTGAAGGAGGGACAGACATTGTCTTTGGTTGCCTGCCCACTGATGAGCTCATCATCATGCTCTAATAGATATTTCTAAAATCACAGTCGCACGAATGGCATTGCTGTTTAAACCCAGTGGGTCACAAAACAAAAAGATATGTGTGGGAAAAGGGCTGACGGGGAAGAAGAGTGGGAACAATAAGACAGAGGGTGGAGGAGAGAGTAATGAGAGAGCACTACCTGTGAAAGAACTGTCTGTAAAGGAACAAGTGTAGGTAAGACTTTTAACCCTATTGTGTCACAGACTTTTTTGCCTTTTATGTTGTTCAGGCAGAAAGAGTAAATGCAGTTCCTGTTGCTCTACCATGGTTATAAACAGGAACACTCATTTTACTTTAAGAATTATTCAGGAATTGTAAACATTGGCTAGTGAAATAGCTCAGTGGGTAAAGACGTGTCTCATAGCCAGAGGTCAGTTACTGGTACTCACATGGTGGAAGGAGAGCCAACGCCCACACATTCACTTAGACACACAAATACACACACAAATACACACACACACACACACATGCACGCACGCACACGCACGCGCACACACACATGCACAGACACACACACATTCACACACAAACACACACACTTAATGAATATAAAACATTTGGGGGGGGGTTACGAGACAGGGTTTCTCTGTATTGTTTTGGAGGCTGTCGGTCCAGCCCAGCCTCGAACTCACAGAGATCTGCCTGCCTCTGCCTCCTGAGTGCTGGGATTAAAGGCGTGCGCCACCACCGCCCGGCGAATATAAAACATTTTAAAAAATAAATAACACAGTCAATTTACCTCATGTGTCTACAGATGTTACTGCTGAATGGAAAAAAATGAAAATACCTGTATTTAAATAAAAGAGCATACATGAAAATTGTACATACAACATCAATTTAAAAAGACCGATAATTTCAGTTATTGTTGGTAAAAGATTAAACTAACAGAATATGTTAATGTGTACAAGTGTAGTAGAGTAAGGCTTAAGGTTTAGCTTAGATTAAGCATTAGAGGAGATAATGCTGGTTTGCAACAAGGTAAAGGAATTATCTCATATGCTAATTGGATGATGGCAGAACCCAGCTTGACTAGCTAAGAGACTATGTGTGGACTATGAGAAACATGTTCTCAAAATATTATAGGTCCAAAGTTCTGGAGAATAAGCTAAACAGACAATTTTAATTAAGATAAGGTGCTGCCGTGAAGATGCTAAAAAGTTGGGAGAGACTGGGATTTCCTGAAGGAGACAGGAAGTAATGACAGGAAAGAGAACCACAGAGGACTAAATGTAGAGGTTCTGGGCATGCAGGTAGATTTTAAAGCAAAGGCAGATGTAGAAACCCTCAAAGAGGAAGGAAGTAACAGCTGATCAGGTAAAAAGGAGGTGTAAGGGCAGGGAACCCTACAGGAAGCCTCTCTGATTGAGGAGGAGAAAGTCGAACACTGTGGCAAATGACAACCAGAGGTCAAGTGATACTTAACAAAGAAGTGTGCACAGGAACGCTTCAGAACACTGATTTTTTTTTAGGATACTGTAATTGTGACAATAAAAATTGTTAAGGCCCATAAAACTGTAAAATACAAATAGTTCTAATAAAAACGTGTACATTAATGATAGCGTATTCATGTTCATCTGTCATCACAAACATTATTTTAATACAAGATGTTCATAGCAAAAGAAAGCATGTGTGCTTGTGTGCACTGAAAAGAAAAGTTAATATACAAACTTTGTTTTCTAATTATATTTTTTGTAATACTAAAACTACTTTTAAAAAAACTTTATTGGCTTAAAAAGAAGGGCAAACAACTATTGAAGATCATTAACACAAAGGGAAGAAGAAAAATATGGTAACATATAGAGGAAAGAAAATGCCCAATAAATTTTAATAGTAATAGAGAATGTTATACTCTAAAGGTAAAACCAAAACAAAGAACACAGTTAGTGTTGTGGAAGGGAAGAGATTGGCCAGGGTAAAAGTTCTGGTCACCAAGCCTGGTGATCCGAGTTTGATCCCGAGAAGCCACATCCTGGAAGGGTAGAACCACTGTTTATAGATTGTTCTCTGACCTCTACAAATGCACCCACATCAGGTGTCTCTACAACTGCTTATTACTCCAGCTCCAAAGGAGGCAAAACTCTCTGCTTGACTTGCCAGGCACATTTCTCACAGATGTACAAACAGATGTACAAAACACACATGACATTCCTGGTGTCTTCAGTAAAAGGGATTGACTAAAACTTCTGGGAGAAACCAAGGGTAATACTATGTTGTATATTTAGGAGTCTCTTGAATATCCCTGACCAAGAATTCAAATGAGTTCCATATTTTGTATTGAGGTTTTTGTTAGGCCACCTTTGACTCTTAGAGGGAATATTATAAGCCCAGAATTTAAAAGTTTATTATCACTATACATGCGCATATATATATATATATATAATTGTGTTACAGGTTTTTGAAAAGGTACATATTTAGAGGTGTTTTTAGACATTCTTATTGCTATTCTATCTTCCCTTCTTCTTCTTCTGTATTTACCTCATTCCTCTCTCCCTAAAGAGCCTCCCCTCACATTTTCCCAGATCACTTGTATCCTGATATCCCACTCCCTGTTGCTCCCAACTCCCCTCTGCTGGCAATGGTCCTGTTTTACTTTCCTGAATTCTACAGTTACTCCTGGCTGTGTAGTTATATCTGAAGATTTGAAGTTAGGTACTTCCAATGAGACTTAACACGTTACCTCATTCAGTATGACCTTTCTCTAGTTCCACTCATTTTCCTGAGAGTTCATTATTTCATTTTTCTTTACATAGGCATAATTTTCAATACTGTATATGTGCCACATTTTCATTATCTATTCATTGGTGGGAGGACGTTAGGGTTGTTTCCATTTACAAGGTATTGTGAATAAAGCAGCAATAAACAAGGCAAGAAAATATCTCTAGAATAGGATGTCATGGCCTTTGGTCATTGTAAAAAGGTTAAAGCTGGTTCGTATAGTAGACTTATTTTCAACTGCAAGAGATTTCTCAATACTGATTCCATAGTAGCAACACAAGTTTGCAATCTCACCACATGTCTCCAGCATTTGTTGCAAATATTTTATTGAGCTTTAATATTCTTACGCAGGAAAGGTGAAATCTCAAAGTTGTTTTGATTTGCATTTCCCTAAAGAAGATGAACATTTTTGAGACATTTTTTAGAAATACGTTTTCTTCTTTAGAAAACACTGTCAAGATTTCAGGCCCACTTTTCAAATGGATCATTATTTTTTTGCTCCTTCATTTTTAGCTCTTCATGTATTCTAGATATCAATCCTCTGCCAGATGTGTAGCTGATAAAATGTCCTCCCATTCAATGGGTTTCCTTTTTACTCTGACTGTCTCTTTATTTGTGCAGAAGATTTTTAGTTTTCTGAAGTACAACTTTTCAATAGCTGGACTTAATTATTAAGCAAATGGATTTCTATTGAGAAAGTCCTTTCCTATACCTATGTCATGTAGGGTCCTGCCTGTGTTTTATTTTAGCACTTTTAGGTTTCACATTTAGGTATTTGACCCATTTGGAGATAGTTTTGGTGCAGAGAGATGATAGATAGATAGATAGATAGATAGATAGATAGATAGATAGATAGATAGATGGATGGATGGATGGATGGATGGATGGATGGATGGATGGATGGATGGATAGATAGGATTTTAATTTCATTCTTCTTCATATGGATATCCAGTTTTCTCAGAAAGAAGATTCTTTTTTCCAGTGTATGGTGTGGTTTTGGTGTCTTTGTCAACTATTAAGTGGCTGAAGTTATGTGAGCTTATGTTTGGGTCTTCAGTTTTATCCCATTAACCTACATGTCTGTTTTTGTGCTAGTATCATTTGGTTTTTATTGATATGTCTCTGTATGTATCTTAACAGCTGAAACTGCAACCACTACAGCATTGTTCTTTTTATTTAGGATTTTTTGGATATCTATGATCTTTTGTGTTTCATATCATATGAATTTGGATAACTTTTTCTATTACCATGAAGAATGAATTGGAATTGCACTGATTAGGTAAACAGATTTTGAAAAAATGGTCATTTTCAAAATATTTCAACCAACTCATATGCATAGAATGTTGCTTCATTTTCTATCATTTTCTCTTTCTTCAGCAGTTTAAAGTTTATATTATAGAGCTCCTTTACTTGTTTGGGTAGGTGTATTCCTAGGTGGTTTATTTTCTTTTAGTCTATTTTGAAAAAAAAGTATGTCAATGACCTCCTTCTCAGTATATTTGTTGTTGTTGTTGTCTCAAACGGCTATTTATTTGTATAAGATGATACTGTATTCTGCCAGTTGGCAAATTTGTTGATTGCTTCTAGAAGTTTTATGATAGAATTTTTGTAGCATGTCACCTGTGCATGCATGGTGTTTGACTTCCTCATTTTCTATTTATATCCCTTTAATTCCCTTCTCTTTGCTTATCGTCTTAGCTGGTAATACAGCACAATATTGAAAGGAAGTGTGGATAGTGGACACCTCTGTCTTACTACTAATTTTAGTGGGACTGCTTTAATCCTTTCTCCTTTGAGGGTGATAATGCTTGCGGATCTCGTGCATGTAGCCTTTATTCTTTTGAGATATGTTCCCTATATCCCAAATTCCCTAGAAATTTTATTATGAAGGCATGATGCATTTTGTTAAAAGCCTTTTCTGCATTTATTGAAATGATATGGTGATTTTTACGTTTAAGTCTGTTTATGTGGTTTATGTGTATTAGCTTGCACATGTTGAAGAATCCCTGTATTTCAGTGATAAAAAAGATCTTGGTGTGAGTGTATAATCTTTTTGATGTGTGTCTGTAGTATGCTTGCTAATATTTCATTAAGCATTTTTGAGTCTATGTTCATTAATAATTTGGGTCTTTAGTTTTTTGTTGCTGTTGCCTTTATCTGGTTTTTGCCTAACAGTGATATGACTACTGTAGAAGGACTTTCGCAGTGTTTGTTCTGTGTCTTTTTCATTTTTTTAAGGTTAAGAACTGGTTGTAGGTCTTCATTGGAAGTCTGATAAATTGTGCCTTGAGTCCATCTGGTCCTGGACTTTTCTTTTCTTTATTTATCCCTTTTTCTGGAAGGATCTCAATTTATTTTTCCCTTCTTATTGAAAATAGATTATTTTCTCACATAATAAATATATTCTAAATACAGTTTCCCCCCCTTCCTGCCATTGTTTAAAATTAAGTGTTACTTGCATATTTTATTACCATTTCAAAATCCATATTTGCTAAGGGTCCATTTGTGGTGGTGAGTTCTTCTTGGTTTTATTTTGGTGCTTTGCCTGAAATTCATCCCGTTTTTTAAAGCTTTCTAACTCAATGATATCCAGGGTTCCAAAGTGTCCCCTTATTATATTCTGGGGGTGTCTGCTTTAGCGTGTCTTGCATTGACTGAGTTTTCATTTGTTCTTGTTTCTTTTGTTTTTTACAGTTTTATGTATAACACAATTGCTTTTTTGTTGCATGGTGTTGCTAATGATAATGGTGTGAATACAAAGGCTGCTTAAAGATAGTTTAAGACGTCAAAATGGTCCACCTGCTTGTTTTCATGCCGATATCAAACTGTTTTCATTACGATAGTTGTATGGTAGAGCTTGAAGTCAAGGATGGCGATGCCCCCAGATGATCTTATAATGTACAGGATTGTTTTGGCTCTCCTGGTTTGTTGTTGTTGTTGTTTTTCCACATGAAGTTGAGTATTGTTCTTACAAGTTGCGTGAAAAATTGTGCTGGAAGTTTGATGGGAATCACATTGAATCTGATGACTTTGGGTAGGATTGCCTTTTTACTATGTTGATCCTACCTACCCAAGAGCATGGGAGATCTTTCTACTTTCTGATATCTTTCTAATTTCTTTCTTTAAAGACTTAAAGTACTTGTCATACAGGTCTTTCACTTATTTGGTTAGAGTTAACCCAAGATATTTTATGTTATTTGTGGCTATTGTGAAGGCTGATGTTTCTCTGATTTCTTTCTCAGCCCATTTATCATCTGTATATAGGAGAGCTACTGATTTTTTTCAGTTAATCTTGTATCCTTTATATTCCTGAAGGTGTTTATCAGTTGTAGGAGTTCCCTGGTAAAATTTGGGGGGTCACTTATGTAAACTATCATATCATCAGCAAATAGCAAGAGTTTGACTTTTTTTCCAATTTGTATCCCCTTGATCTCCTTGTATTGTCTCATTGCTCTAGCTAGAACTTCAAATACTGTGTTGAATAGATATGGAGAGAGTGGACAGCCTTGTTTTGCTCCTGATTTCAGTAGAATTGTTTTGAGTTTCTCTCCATTTAGTTTGATTATATATCTAGATAGATAGATAGATAGATAGATAGATAGATAGATCCTTTACTATGTTTAGGTATGTCCTTTATGTCCCTATTCTATCTAAGATCTTTATCATGATGAAGGCTTCTTCAGCATCTAATGAGATAACCATGTAGTTTTTTTTCTTTCAGTTTGTTTATATGGTGGATTACATTGATGGGTTTTTGTATGTTGAGTTATCCATGCATCTCTAGGATGAATTCTACTTGGTCATGGTGGATGATTTTTCTGATGTGTTTTTGGATTTTCTAGAATTTTATTGAGTATTTTTGCATCTATGTTCATAAGGGAAATTGGTCTGTAATTCTCTTTCTTATTTGTGTCTTTGTGTGGTGTAGCTATCAGAGTAGATGTAGCCTCATAAAAAGAATTTGACAATGTCCTTTCTGTTTCTATTTGTGTGGAATAATTTGAGGAGTACTGGTATTAGTTCTTCATTGAATATCTGGTAGAATTCTATACCGAAACCATGTGATCCTGGCCTTTATTTGGTTGGGAGACTATCGATAACTGTTTTTGTTCCCCTAGGGGTTATAGGTGTATTTAAGTTGTTATCTTACAATTTTTGCTTGTCTTTTCCTCCGTTTCTTTAAAGGAGCTTCCCATTTCCTCTTTAAGGGCCTTAATCATCATCATAAAGTTATTTTTAGGTCACTTTCTTCTACTTTATCTGTGTTGGGATGTTCAGGTCTTGCTGTTGTAGCACACTAGTTTCTAGTGCTGCCATATTGCTCTTTATATTGCTGAGTATGTTCTTACCTTGTTGTCTATGAATCTCTTCCTCTCATAGATATAGGAGGGGCTTGTGTTTCAGGGGTCTCCAATTGGTGTAGTTGGGGCCTGTGGCTCCGTTGAATGCTCCTTCAGGCACAAGCAGAGCAGACCATCTGGTGAATGTTCCTCCTAGTGGAAGTGGGCTCAGTGCTCAGGTGGTCACTCCTTGAGGCGCAGGTGGGGCTACAGCTCCAGTGGATGCTCTTCCCATTGGAGGTGAAGGTGGGGCTGAGGGTCCAGTGGTCAATGTGGCAGGGTATCTCTAACCACGAAATGGCAGTGGAAGCTGGCTGGGATAAAAGTGCTCTTTCACAGAGGAATCTCTTGCAATAGTTTCTGGAAGCTTCTGCTGGAAACTGCTGCTGTCATCACACCCAGCAATCACTTCTCACTCCTGGGTCTGAGACTGCTTAACTTCCTTTGCGAAGTCTCTAAAAACCTGACAGTCATGAGCCAGTGAATTCCCTTAGGACTGCTTACAGGACCGTGGGTGAGGGAATGCTTGCAGGAGCTTGAACTTTTTAGCAGTGGTTACACCACTGAAGAGACCAGCTCTCCCTCCCCAGTAACCGTGCGCCGAGTATGAGCAGTGGGTCCATGAGCTTCTCCCTGGTTCATGACAGGCTGTTAGTGGGCCTGACCTTGTACAGTTAATGGGGTGACTGAGGACCCTTCACTAAGTTTGGTAGGCCCATCCTCAGAAGGAAATGATAAGTAGCATTTCACTTGGAAATTAGGTGAAATCCATACTTTCCCGAATTGACCAGCCTGAGCTGAGTTTCAGCCTCCCTACCCCTCATTTCTGCATTGCCTGAGGAGAAGGTGATGCACCATGCAGTCAGCAGCCTCTATGGTGCATACATTTTTATAAATAAATGGAATGGGTTTCTATTAGCCAATCAATCCATACATTACGCATTGTCTTTCTTGAGTTTTCTTACAGATGGATATTTAAACAAGGAAGTTAACCAGAGACTAAAAACACATAAAAAGCAAAATAAGAGCTTTCCTCCTTTGCCTTGCCAATAAGCACTTAAGAGTGTCTGTCTAGCCGGGCAGTGGTGGCGCACGCCTTTAATCCCAGCACTCGGGAGGCAGAGGCAGGAGGATCTCTGTGAGTTCGAGGCTGGGCTGGACCAACAGCCTCCAAAACAATACAGAGAAACCCTGTCTCGTAAAACAAAACAAAACAGAAAAAGAAGAGTGTCTGTCTAAGTTAGCAGGGCAGGTACCAATGTAGATGTAAAATGTTGACTAGGAGACAGAGTGATGTCTCAGAGATTAAGAGAATGTACTCTTCTTGCAGAAGACTTGGGTTCAACTCTGAGAGCTCACTTGTAGGGTTACAACCACATATAACTGCAGTTCATTCCATGTGACCCAACACCACCTTCTGAATTCTGTGGGTACAGACATGCACAAAGCAAAATACTCATATATACGAAATACACATTTAAAATTGTCTAAATAAACAGTACTGACTACAAGAAGTGATTAATCAGTGGCCTTTAGTTATACCATGGAGAACTGGCTATGGGGAGAGATGGTCCAATTTTGATCTATATTTAAGTCAAAGAAAGATTAAACTCCAGTAACTTCCCGTTGGCTCTCATTATGGTCATCATGTATCTGTGTAATTGTTAAAACTGCCCTGTTACGACAATTTCCTTTACATCCCTATCTTTCACAATAGTTTGAAAAATGGGTGTTTGAAGTAGTAATATCCCATTTTGCAAGTATTAAAAAAAGTGAAAGGTTTGGTACAACTGTCATTATACTTTATTTGGAAAAAGTGAAATAAAATGAAAAAGGGAAGCTAAGATGATAATGTGAACAAAATGTTTGAGTCAGAAGCAGGAGCAAAAGAATGCCAGGAAACAAGTGGATTTCTTCTTTGGAGAATCACAGTAGCCTGCTAACAAGAGAAACTACCTTTGCTTGGAGAGCATAGATGATGATAAACTGAAGAGTGAATATGGTCACTTAAGGACTGCGTTAGCAAGTCTCACTTTTATAAGGAAGCAAGGAGGAGCATAAGTAAGTTTGACTGTGAAGGGATGAATGTTTTAAAATGACCTCTGGGGGATTTATCTTGTAATACAATGAGATGCTGAAAATAATATGCTTCTCCTATGCTCTAGATGAAGAGAAAGGTATTAGACTACAGTGTGGGCAGTGAAATAGAGAATGAAAGCTCTAAGGATCAAAAGAAGTTGTGTCTCAACTCCAGTAAAAGAAGAAATAAGAAATGTGAATAACTTGCTTGTGTTTTATACCAGGTGAACTAGAGAATACTAACAGATGAGGGTGAGGACCTTAGCAAGGTAGCAAAAAATCCTCTACCTCTTGGCTCTTGATATTTTATAAACTATTATGCCTTGAATCAAAACAAGTTAACCTATTCCTAAAATCTTATGGTGATGATCCATTACACAACCAACAAAATTGTGAATTACTTTTATTTTTCTTAAAACACTAAGATATTATTACTACTATTAGGGGATAGACACTGGAACTCTTTGTTTCAACCTGAAGCCTATCTTAGTTAGGGTTACTATTGCTATGATAAAATGTCATGACCAAAAGCAAAACTGGGAGGGAAGAGATTATTTTTCTTACATTTTCATCAATCAATGAATTCAGGATAGGAACTCAACAGGGCAGAAACCTGGAGGCTAGAGCTGATACAGAACCTCTGTGAAAGTGCTACTTAATGACTTCATTGGCTTGACCTCTTACAGAACTCAGAACCACCAGCCCAAGGGTGGCACCCACGTACAATGTTGTGGGCCCTCCTCTATCAATTGCTAATTTAAAAAATGCCCTACAGCTAGACTTTGTGGGAAATTTCTCCGTTGAGGTTCCCTCCTTTCAGATTACTTTAACTTGTGTCAAGTTGACTTAAAACAAGCCAACACAAGGCCCTTTACTGTTTTTTTAAATCATATGTCTTATTAACTGTGATCTCTACATTCATCATGCTCATCCAATATACCTCAATAACTCTGTTACTCCTTTTTCAATTTTTAAAACATACAAAGTTTAATCTTTCTCTGTATAATTCTACCAAATCACCTATACCATTCCTGAAAAAGAGATATATTCAAACCAAAAGCACTTGTTTTATAACAATGGATGCCATGCAAAATTATCACCTTGATTGCTCATTTAAAAACCAGTTGACAAACTATATGTCGATTGAGTAACTTTTTCATGGAAGTTTTTACTTCCTGGTTTCGAAGAGTATAAATCACAGGATTCATCAAGGGAAATATTACTGTGTGAAAGAAAGAAACCACTTTGTCAGCTGACAGGGCTGTGAATGGACGTGTATAGATGAAAATTGCAGGTCCACACATAAGAAATATGATTATTACATGAGTGGTACAAGTGGATATAGCTTTGTTCTTTCCTTGAGAAGCTGACCTGTGAACATGGCATAAAATAACTGCATAGGAAGTCAGAAGCCCAAGGAAGCACAAGAGAGTAAGCAGTCCACTATTGAAGATCATTAGGAGCTCAACAGCAAAGGTGTCTGTACAGGCTAACTTGATGACCTGAGGCACATCACAGAAGAAGTTATCTACATGGTTTGGACCACAAAAGGGCAAACGGAGAATGAGGATGACCTGAAGAATGGAGTGAAAAAAGCCTCCAAACCACAGGGCCAACAACATCACATAACAGGCTCTAGGACTCATGACAGAGGAATAGTGTAAAGGCTGGCAGATGGCAATGTAACGGTCAAAGGCCATCACAACCAGAAGTAACCCTTCCCCTCCTCCAAGGAAATGCAAGAAAAATAGCTGAGTGATGCAGTCTTTATAGGAGATTACCTTCTTCTCAGAGAAGATGTCTACCAACATCCTGGGAGTCACAATGAAGGAGTAGGAGGCATCCAGGAAAGCCAGATTTCCCAGGAAGAAATAAAGTGGGGCACTGAGTCCAGGATCTGACCTGATGGTGATTATGATGAGAACATTTCCAGGCAAGATGATGATGTAAAAAATTAAGCTCAGAACAAAAACCAAGAGCTGAATGTCATATGATTGGGTCAGTCCTATGAGGATGAATTCTGTGACAACTGTCCTGTTTTCTGTCTCCATCATCAGTCCCTACAGAACATAACAAATAAGGCAATTTTCTCTTTTTGGACTAAGTCATAGTTATTTTCCTTCTAAAAGCATGGTTAGGCACAATTATATTATCTCATTCTACATCTAGACCATCTTCTCTGTCCTTTAACTATTATAGCTCATAAAACATCTTGTTCTGGAAGCCACACCTCCATGCCACCTTTATTGCAGTATCAGTTTGACCCATATTAAATACAAATATCATTGCCCTGGGTTTATTCCTCATTGTCCTGAAAAAGATTATTTGTTTCCCTGAGAGAATAAAAAATAATTGATAAAAGTATTGAAATCTTCATAAATACATTTTATGAGAAACTGGATATAGATTGATAGCAAAGAGGAGTGAGTCATATATTAATGACATCATAACTGTTTCATATGTATATATCAATGCTATTGAACTGTGTATTAGTTGATATTTGCTTTTTAGAGATTTGCTTTATATAATGCCCTAAAAACCACTCATTTACTAAGAACATCTTATTTTCCTTACAGCAGATGTAGTCATTAACCAGGTTCAATACAGCTCAATTGAAAAATGATAAACTGATAATTTCCCGTGTAATTAATTATCTTGCTATGAAGACTATGCTTTGAATCAGAATTGACAAGATAAAATATTGTTACAAAAACTAGCTTATTCAAGCCTACTCCCTAAGGCTCCATGCTCAACCTTAATGAATGGGAGAGGAGCCTGGCCCTACCCTAACCTATTGTGCCAGACTATGTTGACTTTTCATGGGAGCCCTTACCCATGAGGAGGAGTGAAGTATTGGTGGGCTAGAGGGGCAACGTTGGGGGCAGGAGGAGGTGTAGAAGGGAAGACTGTGGTTTGAATGTAAAATGAAATTTTAAAACTTCAGCAACTTCATAACACGTGTATTTTATCTGATTCTTTGGATTCTTGTCTTTTAGCGTGTAGCTTACACAGAATCATGGCATTTCTTTATATATAAAGAAAAGCATTATGCCATTGCTGTGTGCCATAAGTAAGTGTAAGTGACATGAAATCTGAATAGCAAATAGCCAGAGACTCAAAGGTTACGTAAGAATCCTTAAATATAAGAAATAAAAATGTTTTATGAAGTATTATTTACATAATATGTTGGCTTTTGAAATAATACTATTAATAATGAAGTATATAGTTGGAGGAAAGAAGGCTTCATTACCTAGCACTGACAAGAGAGACAGCATGAAAGAGAAAAGAAATAAAGGAATAGATCTCTCAAGCTTGAAAAATCAGTTCAAATATTTTAAAATATCAAGAGATTTTTCCCTATCTCTATCATTCATTATCTATCTCTCTTCTCACATCATCTTAATATATTTAATAATGACAGAGATTCCCATATACTGTCAAACTGACAATAATAGAAGCACATTGAATCGCATGCACAGGCACATAAATTTGTGCATATATATGTTCACTCAAAATGGCATGTATGGATGCATATACATGGCATCCCAAACAAAACAAAAGTTCAAAATATGCACATGAATGAGCACACAACCATGTGCACACTGGCAACCACACACTTTGGAGGAAGACAAGGAAGAGACACTAAAGGGAGTCAGAGAGACATAGTAGTGGATGGATATTATCAATATATTTTGTAGAAATGTACAAACTCACAATGTATTCTAAGTTCTAAAAAGTAACATGTGGTAAAGATTGTCTGTCCCTATTTTTAGAGTGAAATTCTTGGGTTGGTAACTATGTAAATCAACTATTCCAGAATCAACAGTTAGGTAGGTTTATCTTCAGCTTGATCTCCAATCCCCAGATCTGTGCTCAGGAGCATTATTTGTCAAAGGAGAACTAGCAGAGTATAAAACCTGGATACTAGGAAATACTTCATTTTTAATTTCACCACATCACCTTTTCTGTATTGGTTATTGGTTGTGTACTCTCAAATGTCTCAGTTGCTATATATAAATTTATGGCTAAAAATAAACATCAAAATGATTCATATTTCATTGACCACTCTTCATTCCTAATATGACAACTGTAAATATCAGAAAGAGAAAGAAATATATTATTAGAAATGCACTTTAATTCAGGATGCAGGTTTATTTGTGCTATGTGTCTTTGAACTCAAGACAATAAATGTAACAACTAAAGAGTTATAGCACTACATCTGTTTGCAGTCCTTTTTATTTTTTATAAATTTGAAGAATAATAGGAACATTTACCTAACAGTCCACCAATACTCTCATCCAGAAAACATGCTCTTCTTCAAACAAAATAAACAATGCCTGATTGTTTCAAATTTATTCTTAAATTTCTCTTCTTGCAGAAGCCCTTTGAAAGTTTGAGATACACTGCTAATTTGTGATGCAACAGATAATAAGCCTTGGGGATTTGAAGGCTAACAAAGCTGCTGGGAGTCCCAGTGGGAATTGTCAAATGCCAACAGGATATAAACCAATAATCAAACTAGGTATGCAATAAAACTAAGATATAAAACATGATGAATTTTATTTATTAGAAATTTATTTATTCTTATATTTTAAAAATATTCCTGTGTTAGATTGTGTATGTCCCCCTTTCCTCAAATCTATTAAAGCTCAGTCATTTTTTATCCTAAGATTTATTTAAAAATAGAACAGTATAGTTGCTTGGAAAGATATATTATAAATAATTAGAAATAGCCCAAGGTTAATTTACATTAACTACGTGCAATGTAAAGTCTATTTTTCTGTTTATGATCTATAAGAAAGTATTTGGATACCATACAAGGATATCTCAATATCTTAAGATGCATAATCCCAGCACTCGGGAGGCAGAGGCAGGCGGATCACTGTGAGTTCGAGACTAGCCTGGTCTACCGAGTGAGTTACAGGACAGCCTCCAAAGCCACAGAGAAACCCTGTCTCGAAAAACCAAAAAAAAAAAAAAAAAAAGCAAACCAAAGAAGTTATGGTGACTAGAAAAATATGAACAAATTCAATGCCACTGTCCTAGATTTGCTTTAAATTAACTTAACTTTTGTACATTTTGGATAAAAGGTAATAAACTAAGTCCTTGGGTATCTATAGCTAGAATAAATGGAATTAAGATCACTATCATATGAATCTGATATATAAATGTGTAGAACACCTAATTTATTATATTTCAAGATTTCTACTATCAATTTGCATTCAATAGAATATTTATATTTAAAACACAGATGTTTTCAAAAAGAATTTTGGAAATATTAAAGAAACATTTTCTCAAATTAAAATTTAGATTAATTTTATCCAGACTGTACTGAAATTAACAGAGATATTACAAAGATGTTGAAAACAATTGAATCTTTTAAACATGAAAATTATTTTCAAGGAAGGTAAGGTACATAAAATCATAATTAATAAAAGCAAATATCAACTCATTTGTAATTTATTAAACAATGATTGGCTTTATTTTACCACTTTGGAATGCACTTAGTGGAATATTAAGTATCTTGAACACATTTTTTAAGTATTTAATTTTAAAAGGATTTAAGAAACAAAAAGGAATGAAGAAAATATTCAATTATTTGCAGTGTTCAATGTTTAAATACGTGAAGATATGTATCGTCCAGCATATTAACTTCACATGGATGTGTTTTCAGATGAAGTGTCACGTGTTATGTGAAGAATGTCCATCATCCTGAGGTTTGGAGTACAGCATGCGGTGAGTAGTGCATAACAGATTTTTCACTCTAATCAGAATGGACTACTGAGTGATAACCTTTTTCACATGCATAGACCTATCAAGCACTTTGCGAGATGCTCAGTAGGGATGAAGATTCTAGCTCAATATTAGCTTCATGTTCTTTGACTTAAGTATAAGCTGTCTTCAGCAATGTGGTCCTACTGTTAAGTGGGCACATCTCATGAGCCCTTACCATTTCCTGCTCTCTGTGGATATGAAATAATAAAACACACACATTCTGAAGATTCAAATACAATGTCCAAAAATAAGAAAAACATGCTGCAGTTGTCTTTTTGGGTCTGGGTTACTTCACTGAGAAAGATTATTTTCATACACATCCATACCTTTGAATCCAATTATTTCATTTTTGTAGGGACTGAATAATATTCCATTGTACAAATACACCAGATATTCGTTATTCCTTTATCAGTTGGTTGGCATCCAACCGGTTTTCGGTTCTGAACAATTGTTAATAAAGCAGCAATGCATGTGGAATATCAAGTGTCTCTATAAAAGAATATAGAGGTCTTCAGTATATTCCAGGTGGTGTAGCTGGATCATGTGGTAGACCTGTTTTCAGATTACTGAGGCACCACCACACTGATTTCCCTCAAGACTGTACCTATTTGAACTCCCATAAATCCTTAAGGAGTGTTTACCAACCTCCAAAAACATGTCAACATTTGTCCTCATTTGGCTTTTCTTTATCTGTTCTAGATGTGAATCCTCTGTACCGCGCACAGTTGGTGAAGTATGTGAAGACTTTTTCCACTATGTAACCTTCTTCTTCTTCATCACAAGAGTGGTTGTATCCTTTGCTTTTTGTTTCTTTCATGAGGTACCATTTATCAGCTGTTTGTCTTAAAGACTCTGAAATCAGCAACCTGCTCATAAATTCCTTTTCTGTGTTTCAGTATATTCTCTATTTTCTCCTCTATAACTGAAGGTATCAGGTCTTATGCTGAAATCTTTGATCAGTTTGGAGTTGGGTTTTATGTAGGGTGAGAGAAGAGGAACAATTTTCCTTCTACATGCAGCAATCCAGTTGACCAGCACCATTTGTTGAAGATGTTATTTTGTTAAGCAATGAATAGTCACATTGTCCTTTTAATTTCTAAAATAGGTTGTTAGAGGTGTGGGTTTATGTTGGTCATTATATTCCTTTCATCAATGAGTGTTTTATGACAGTACTCTGTTGTTCTTTTTTAATAAGTTACTTATTTTTATGTTATGTGCATTGGTGATTTGCCTGCGTATGTCTGTGTGAGGGTATCAGACCGTGGAGTTACAGACAGTTGTGAGCTGCCATGTGGGTGCTGATCATTGAACCCAGGTCCTCTGGAGGAGCATTCAGTGCTCTTAACCACTAAGTCATCTCTCTAGACCATATTATGCCTCTCTTATTACTCTATTTCTGTCATATCTGCTTGTTCTTATAAGCCCTGTATTTTAAAGCCTGGGCTCTTGAGTATAAAAAAGATTATTTTTGCTTCTTACTTGTTTTCTTATATGTATCTCTTTCTATTTTGTCTCAACTTTTTCACATCCCTAAGATTCATAAATATGAAAGTTGCCTATGATGCTATCTATTAACGATACTATTGGAGGTGGTTTTAGTTGATTTACTATCTTCATGATTTCAAGTATTTCTTTCTGGGGACTTGCAAAAGTTTTAAACACTCTGTTGAATTTTTGTTACATATATAGGGCATTAACCTCCAATTTACAAACTTTCCATTAACTTTGAATAAATCTTACCAGGTATTTATAGTGTGCTGTTTATTTAATAATTTGCTCATTTATTTTGTCAACATAACACAAGCTGGAGTTATCTGAGAAGAGGAAACTTCAACTGGAAAAAGTATCTCCTTTAGTCTACCAGTCCTACAGATGAATAAGTGGGGCAATTTTATTAATTATTGATGCAGCAGAAGGCAGCCCACTCTGGATCATATGAACCCTGGAAAGGTTTTAGTTGAGCAAAACATGGAAAACAAGCCAATAGGCACCACTACCCTGTGTTCTCCCATTCAGTCTCTGCCTCTGGGATGCTGTCTTTAGATTCTGACCTGACTTCCAAACATAATGAACTATAAGCTATATGATGAAATAAACCGGTCATAGTATTTAGTATAGCAATAGAAATCAAAGTAAGGCAGAAATATTTCCGTAGGCTGTGCATCTGTTTGTTTGAGCTGTCTATATGCTCACTGAACTTTTCATGAACTAAGATTTCTTTCTGAGACATTTAGCCTATCTCATTAGCTTTGCATTCCCTAATAGCATAGGTAGTAAGTTGTGGATGGATAGTGGGAAGAGTGATTATATCTCATTCTTTGTTTTTATTTGTCATTTTTATGCATCTGTTGCAGGAGAGGGAGTTGTCTTTCAATTTTGACTTTCCCTTCTTCTGAGTGTATTTCAATGTTTTGTTTAACATGATTCTTCTGAGATTTATGTCCTCATGAGTTCGCCTACTAATACTGGTGAAACATAATGTTGATTGTCAGATGGAATCGCTATGTATTTCTCTCTTGACTATAAACCAACAGGACCAGAAGTGGCTCTACACACTAGGTCCCCAGGCAACCAGATTGAGTCAACTATGCTCATCTTAAAGATTCTGAGAACCTACTGGAAGCTGAATAACTAATGTCAGACCTGCTGAATTCTATGTACTACTTAAATGCTATGTTTAAAGACACAATCCTGAAGCTATCTCTTGAATCATAGCATTATTGACAATATGTCTTGCAATAACCGATGGAACTACAGAAATCAAAATTTTCTACCACCATTGAACCTTGAAACTTAATTTAGCCCGAGACTTTGTATCTCAAAAGAACTGAAGCACATTGAATTCAAACATCAGCCTTTGCCCTGTTCTTCGAGACTACTGGACACAGAGTGCTATACGGGCAGGGTTCTCAGGTTATCACATGAATTACATTGTCTGTGAGTGTGTTTAGACGTTCTTTTAGATGAAAATCCTTATCAAAATTTCAGTATAACTTCAGACTTAAGAAATGTAATATATTTCGTAGATTTTAGTATCTTTTACATAGATGAACTGTGCTTTAAGACCTTATTGAACACTTAGTTGACCCCAAAATGTAATTTTTATATATTTTTAAAAGTGTGTATTTGTCAGGTCTTTCAATGTATCATCATCCACAGCTAAGCACTGGGCTGAAATGCTGGAGTCCAGTTGTACAGAGGGAGGAGTGATGAACAAAGTGGTTAAGACCATGTTGGGAAAACCCACAGAAGCAGTTGACCTCAACAAGTGGAATATAATTTACTCCAGACTGACATCTGGGGAACCCGTCCAGTTTAGCATTTAAAAACATAGATGAACACAGTAGACAGCTTTTTTAAAATCTATCATAAAGACAAAACACTTAAAGTTTAAACTTACATACTAACCTTATATATCGTACAAGTAGGCCCATTCCTCAGAACACCATGGGGAAAGAAATCCACAGAGATTTGCATTTATCCTAAAGTGCTAATTGAGGTCTGGAGGTTGCTGTCTTATGGAAAGAGAGTTGTGTAGGACATCTGTGGGATCAGCGCTCAAGATGTTATCTCCAGAATCAGAGCATTTCCTCTTTCCTGTGACTGAGGAACATGGTATGGATGAGACTGAGTAATTTCTATTTTTCATACCAGTAGCACTTAGAGAACACCAAGTGTCCTTTGCAGGGACAAAGGGGAATAGGAGACAAGGAGGGATGGATAAAAGGTAACACACATCACTTGTTTTGCTATGTCAGATTAGAGAGTGAAGAGACCCAGAACTCAGCAACAAGGCTTCACAATGATGTCAACAGGAGCACTCGGGATGTGAGCAATTAGGTGAGGGACCACTGCTCCACATGGTCCTCTGTGGCACCTGATGAGATTTTCTTTAAGCTTTTGGGCCTTTGACTCAGACCAAAGCAGACTTTCTGACTCCAACACTGAAGTAAAATGTGGGACTGATAGCGTAGTAAAGATATTTCAATATAGGGGTATGAACTAGAATATTTTAAAACTAACTTTAAAAAAAATCAGACATCTCCAAGTGTGGGTAAAGGCTTACAAAGAGAAAGTTGCTGCTATAAAAGGAATTTTAGTTTATTTACTTGAGTTTTTGTTTTTAATTGAAGTTTAATTAATGTATGAAAACATTAAGTATTGCACATATTATTGAGGTACTATATGACACGTTGAAGCATGTGTATATTGCATAATGCTGAAAGCAAGATGACAATATCCATCTCCTTGAAACATTCAACTTTTCATTTGTTCATTTCCTTCAGGGATTTTTTTAGAGACTACTACATACCTCAGACTGGCTTTGAATTTCTATAACATTCACATTACAACCACAGCCAAGAGCAGAGAGAAAGTTATATACTCAAGCATACTTGCCTGTTTGTGCCATTTTACAATAGCATGAAATCTTTCTCTATATTATTTTTACCTTAAAATTAAGTAATATTTTCCCTTGAGTAATTATGTTGCTATATTAGAGATAAAATTTTTATAAGTTTCAATTATTTAAATTCTAATAAAATCTGAATGATCATTTATTCCTAGTTTTTTTCCTTTTTATTACTTTAATTTTAAATAGCTTGCTTCATATGTCAATCCCAGTTCCCTCTCCCTGCCCTCCTCCCGCACCCTCCCACCATCCCCCCCAGCCTCCCACCCTATCCCCACTTCCTTCCACATGGGGATATCCAGAGTCTGTCATTTCGCTCAGGACAGGGTCCAGGCACTCCCCTAAGAGTCCAGGCTAAGAGATCATCCGTCTTTGTGTTATGGACACACGAAGTCCGTTTGTATGCCAGGGATAAACACTGATCCACTGCTCAGGGCCCCATAGGTTCCCCAGGCCTCCTCACTGACACTCACATTCGGGGGTCTGGATCAGTCCCATGCTAGCCTCCCCGCTGTCAGTCTGGGGTCCAAGAGCTTTCCCCTGTTCAGATCAGCTGTCTCTGCTGGTTTTGCCAGCCCATTCTTTGCTAATTTGCTCATCGCTCTTCTCTCTCTGTCACTGGGTTCCGTGGGTTCAGTTCAGTGCTTAATTGTGGATGTTTGCCTCTGCTTCCATCAGTCACTGGATGAAGATCGTAGGATAGCATATAAGGTCGATTTCAAGTTCAATATCAGGAACGGGCTTTTAAGGTAGTCTTTTCAATATTGCTTAGGTTGCCAGTTGGTGTCATCCCTTTAGGCCACTAGAAGTCTCGCTGGTGCCAGGTCTCTCTATTATGGTATTTCTCATCCTGTTCTCCCCTAATTCTACCCCACTCAACCTTCCTGTTCCCCCATGACCTCTTCCTCTTCTCCTCCTATCTTCTTCCCAGCTCCCACTCCCCACCCACACACACACCTCCCGCCGTGTTCCCAATCTGTTCAGAAGATCTTGCCTCATTCCTCTTCTCTGGGGTACCATGCATATCTCTCTTTGGTTCTTTCCTGTTTCCCAGACTCTCTGCCAGTGGAATTGCAGACTGGAAATATCCTGATTCATGTCTAAAATCCATATGTGAGTGAGCACATACCATGTTTGTCTTTTTGTGACTGGGTTACCTCACTCAGGATGGTTTCTTCTAGTGCCATCCATTTGCCTGCAAATTTCAAGATTCCTTTTATTTTTCCATTGAGTAGTATTATATTGTGTAAATGTACCACATTTTCTCTATCCACTATTCAGTTGTGGGGCATCTAAGCTGCTTCCAGGTTCTGGTTATTACAAATAATGCTGCCATGAACATAGAGAAACAGATGTCCTTATTGTATGAATTTGCATCTTTTCTATATATGCCTAAGAGTGGAATTAGTTGCTGGGTCTTGTGGTAGATTGATTCCCATTTTCCTGAGGAATCTCCATACTGATTTCCAAAGTGGTTGTACGAGTTGGCACTCCCACCAGCAGTGGAGGAGTGTTCCCCTCTCTCCACATCCTCTCCAATCTTCAGTGTTTTTGATTTTAGCCATTGTGACAGGAGTAAGATGGTATCTCAGAATTATTTTGATTTGCATTTCCCTGATGGCTAAGGATGTTGAGGACTTTCTTAAATGTCTTTCAGCCATTTTAGACTCCTCTATTGAGAATTCTCTATTGAGTTCTGTACCCCACATTTTAATTTCATCCTTTGGTGTTTTTGAGACTTGCTTCTTGAGTTGTTTATAAATTTTGGAGATCAGCCCTCTGTCAGATGTGGGGTTAGTGAATATCTTTTCCCATTCTGTTGGCTGCCTTTTTGTCTTATTGAGTGTGTCCTTTGCCTTACAGAAGCTTCTTAGTTTCAGGAGGTCCCATTTGTTAATTGTCAATCTCAGTGTCTGTGACACTGGTGTTATGTTGAGGAAGCGGTCTCCTGTACCAATTCATCGAAGAATATCTCCCACTTTCTCTTCTAAGATTTTCAGTGTGGTTGTATTTATGTTGAGGTCTTTGATCCATTTGGACTTATGTTTTATGCAAGGTAAAAGACATGGATCTATCTGCAGTCTTCTGCATGCCAATATCCAGTTATGCCAGCATCATTTGTTGAAGATGCTTTCTTTTTCCAATGTATAATTTTACCTTCTTTGTCAAAAATCAAGTGTTCATAGGTGTGTGAGTTAAAATCAGGGTTTTCAATTTGATTCCATTGGCCTACCTGTCTAATTATGTGCCAATACCAAGCTGTTTTCAGGACTATAGCTCTGTAATAGAGCTTGAAGTCAGGTATGGTGATGCCTCCTGAAGTTCCTTTATTGTATATGGTTGTTTTGGCTATCCTGGGTCTTTTTTTTCGTATAAACTTGATTATTGATCTTTCAACGTCTATGAAGAATTGTGCCAGAATTTTGATATGGATTGCACTGAATCTTTAGATTGCTTTTGGCAATATTGCAGTTTTTATTATGTTGATCCTACCTATCCAAGTGCATGGGAGATCTTTCCAGTTTCTGGTATCCTCTTTGATTTCTTTCTTTGGAGACCCAAGTTCTTGATATACAGATCTTTCACTTCTTTGGTTAACATTATCCCCAGATATTTGATGTTGTTTATGGTTATTGTAAAGGGTGATGTTTCTCTGATTTCTTTTTCAGCCACTTTATCATCTATACACAATAGGGCTACTGATTTTTTTTTAGTTAACCTATATCCTGCCACTTTGCTGAAGGTATTTATCAGCTCTAAGAGTTCCCTAGCAGCGATTTTCGGGTCACTTATGTAAACCATCATATCATCTGCAAATAGTGAAAGCTTGACTTATTCTTTCCCAATTTGTATCCACTTGATCTCCTTTTGTTGTCTTATTGCTGTAGCTAGAACTTCAAGTACAATATGGAAGAGATATGGAAAGAGTGGACAGACTTGTCTTGTTCCTGATTTTAGAGGAATTGCATTGAATTTCTCTCCATTTAGTTTGATGTTAGCTGTTGGTTTACTGTATATTGCTTTTATTGTGTTCAGGTATGTTCCTGTTATCCCTGATCTCTTTAGGACCTTTATCATGAAGGGGAGCTGGATTTTGTCAAAGCCTTTTTCAGCATCTAGTGAGATGATCATTTGGTTTTTCTTTTGCAGTTTGTTTATATGGAGGATTACACTGATAAATTTTCTAATGTTGAACCATCCCTGCATTCCTGGGATAAAACCTACTTGATCATGGTGGATGATTTTTCTGATGTGTTCTTGAATACGATTTGTTAGTATTTTATTCAGTATTTTTGCATCGATGTTCATGAGAGAAATGGGTCTATACTTCTCTTTATTAGTTGTGTCTTTGTGTGGCTTGGATACCAAGGTAATTGTAGCCTTGTAAAAAGAGTTTGGCAGTGAGCCCGCCACTTCTATTGTGTGGAACACTTTGAGGAGTATTGGAATTAGCTCTTCTTTGAATTCCTGGTAGAATTCTGCACTGAAGCCATCTGGGCCTGGGCTTTTTTTGGCTGTGAGACTTTTGATAACTGCTTCTATTTCATTAAGGTTTATAGGTATTTTGGGATTATTTATCTGTTCTTGATTTAGTTTTGGCAAGTGATATCTATCCAGGAAATTGTCTGTTTCCTTTAAATTTTCTAATTTTGTGGAGTACAGGATTTCAAAGTATGCCCTGATGATTCTCTGGATTTCCTCAGAGTCTGTTGTTATGTCCCCCTTTTCATTTCTGATTTTGTTAATTAGCATACTCTCTCTCTCTCTGTCTTTTGTTTAGTTTATACAAAGTTTTGTCTATCTTGTTGACTTTCTCAAAGAACCAACTCTTTGTTTCATTGATTCTTTGCAATGTTTTCCTGGTTTCTACTTTATTGATTTCAGCCCTCAATGTGATTATTTCCTGGTGTCTACTCCTCCTGGGTGAGTTTGCTTCTTTTTGTTCTAGAGCATTCAGTTGCATTGTACTATTAATTCTCTAGTATGACTATTCTCCAGTTTCTTCATGTGGACAATTAGTGCTATGAACTTTTCTCTCAGCACTGCTTTCAGAGTGTTGCATGAGTTTGGGTATATTTTGTCTTCATTCTCATTGAATTCTAGGAAGTCTTTAATTTCTTTTTTATTTCTTCTTTTACCCAGGGATGGTGCAATTGTGCTTTGTTCAATTTCCATGAATTTGTAGTGTTTCTGCAATTTGCGTTGTTTTTGAATTCTAATTTTAATGCATGGTGGTCTGATAAGATACAGGGGGTTATTCCAATTTTTTGTATCTGTGGAGGTTTGCTATGTTTCCTATTATGTGGTCAATTTTAGAGAAGGTTCCATCTGGTGCCAAGAAGAAGGTATATCCCTTTGTGTTTGGGTGGAATGTTCTATAGATGTCTATTAAACCCAATTGTGTCATAACTTCTTTTAGTTCTTTTGACTCTTTGTTAAGTTTCTGTCTGGTGGTCCTGGCTAGTGGTGAGAGCAGAGTGTTGAAGTCTCCTACTACTAGTGTGTGATATTTTATGTGCAATTTGAGCTTTAGTAATGTTTCTTTCATGAATGTGGGTGCCTTTGTATTTGGGGCATAGGTGTTCAAAATTGAGACTTCATCTTGATGGACTTTTCCTTTGATGAATATGAAATGTCCTTCTTCATCTCTTTTGATTAATTTCAATTTGAAGTCTAGTTTGTTAGTTATTAGGATTGCTACACCAGCTTGTTTCTTGGGTCCATTTTATTGGAAAATCTTTTCTCCACCATTTACTCTGAGGTAAGGTCTGTCTTTGAAGTTGAGATATGTTTCTTGTATGCAGCAGAAGGATGGGTTCTGTCTTCATATCCATTCTGCTAGTCTGTGTCTTTTTATAGGCAAGTTGAGCCCATTGACCTTGAGGGATATTAATGACCATTGACTGATGATTCTTGTTTGTGCTTGATTTATTGGTAGTGGTGTTATTATGTGTAGATTCTCCTCCCTTTTTCTTTTGGTATTTGGTAAAGTGGGATTATCTATTGCCTATGTCTTTGTGAGTGTAGTTATCTTCATTGGGTCTAGGTTTTCCTTCCAGCACTTTCTGTAGAGCTGGATTCATGGATACATATTGTTTAAATCCGTCTTTGTCATGAAATATTTTGTTTTCTCCATCTATGGTAATTGAAAGCTTTGCTGGATATAGTAGATTGGGCTGGCATCCTTGTTCCCTTAGCGTTTGTAGGACATCTGTCCAGAATCTTCTGGCTCTCATAATTTCCATAGAGAAGTCAGGTGTAATTCGGGTAGGTCTGCCTTTATATGTTACTTGGCCTTTTTCTTTAGCTGCTATTAATATTTTCTCTGTATTCTGTAGGTTTGATGTTTTGATTATTATGTGGTGAAGTGACTTCCTTTTTTGGTCCAGCCTATTTGGTGTTCTGTAAGATTCTTGTATTTTCATAGACATATCTTTTTTAGGTTAGGGAAGTTGTCTTCTATGAATTTGTTGAATATGTTTTCTGTACCTTTGAGTTGTATTTTTTGCCTTCTTCTATACCTATTATTCTCAGGTTTGGCTTCTTCATGGTGTCCCATATTTGCTGGATATTTTGTGTTAGGGATTTGTTGGTTTTGAGATTTTCTTTGGTTGATGACTGTATATCCTCTAATGAGTCTTCAACACCTGAGATTCTTCTATCTCTTGTATTCTATTAGTAATACTTGCATCTGTAGTTCCTGATCATTTACCCAGCTTTTCTATTTCCAGCATCACCTCATTCTGTGTTTTCTTTATTGTTTCTATTTCAGCTTTCAATCCTTCAACTGTTTGAGTTGTTTCCTTCATTGGTTTGGTTGTTTTTTCTTGGTACTCTTTAGATTCTTTAAGAGATTTGTTTATTTCCTAAATTATTTGGTTTGTCTTTTCCTCCATTTCATGTATTTTTGTTTGTTTTTTCTTCTATTTGTTTAAGGGATTTCCTCTTTTCCTCTTTGAGGATCTCTATCATCTTCATAAAATAATTTTTCAGATCTGTCTCTTCTGCTTCATCTATGTTGTGCTGTTCATGTCTTGCTAGCATTGGATCTCTAGATTCTGGTGGAGTCATGTTGGTCTTTCTATTGCTTAGTGAACTCTTATTCTGTCTTCTTCCCATCTCTTCTTCCAGTAGGTTCAGGTGTGGGTCTTTCTGTCTCCACTGATTTCTTTCTTTCCTGAAGCTGGGGACACTGGAGGGTGTGGACTGGAAGTACTGTTGCCTTTCCTGTATGTGCTACTCCTCTGGATGCAGGGAGAATGCCCCGGAAGACTGAGGGAATGGGTGATGGGCAGAGGAGTATTTCCAGGGGGACCAAAGCTCACCTGAGCCTGGGGATGCCAGAAGGCATGGCCTGGAAGGACAGATGACTTTCCTGGGTGAGTGGGTCCTCTGGATGCCAGGAGCAGGACCCCCAGAAGATTGAGGGTGATGGGTGGCAGGAGGGTGCTCCCAGGGGGACCCAAGCTCACCTGAAGCTGGGGATGCTGGAGAGTGTGGTCTTCATTCCTATTATTTTAATATCTTGTTTTTTAGATTTTTTGGAAGTACTATAACTCTTCTCTCTCCCCTTACTTCCTTAAAACCCTCCCATGCACCATGCAAGGTTTGTAGTGAAAAGTACAAAATAAACAAATTTAGAGAGAGTAAATCCTCCCCACTGAGGGAAATGTAATGCCAACATATATTTATTCAGAGTTTCCCTTTACTGATCTATTCAGGCCATATGAAAGCCACAACAGTCATTCCATGTCCATATGTGTATCAGTCTTTTCCTTATCCAATGAGTTCAAGACTGTTCACCACTCTTTCTTCAATCAGATTAAGTGTATCCTACATAATGTTGATGTCTCAGATCCATTTAGAGTTGATCTTTGAAAGGGGTGATAAGTATGGGTCTATTTACATTCTTCTGCATGTAACCATCCAGTATGACAAAACTATTTGTTGAAGACATTTTTGTCCAGTGTGTACTCCTGTCTTATTTATTAAAAAAATCAGGTGTGCATAGGTATGTGGAATTACGTTCGATCTTTGATCACATTCCACTGTTGGCTCTATGTGTGTTTCTGCCAATGCCATGCTGGCTTTATTACTATAGCTCTGTAGTAGAATTTGAGGACAGGGATGTAATGAGTATTCTTTCTGCCAGCCTGGTCCCAGAGCTGCAGCAGTCCCAAATGAACATGCAGGGCGCTGTATTAATTATGAAGCTGTTGGCCATCTACTTGGCTAGCTCTAACTTAATAATTAATCCATAACTGCTAATCTGAGTAGGTCCACTTGGCCTTCTCTTACTGGATAAAGCATTAGGACCTCTTACTGCTCTTGAGTCCTTCATGGGAACTGGCTGGGCTTCTGTTTCCCAGAATCCTCCACCTCTCATAGTGCAGCATATCTTGCTTTACTATTTGCCAACAGTGCTTCATTCATCAACCAATAAGACAAAACATATTCACGGGGATGGTGATCTGCCCAGCAGTTCTTTTACTACTCACAACAGTTTTATCTATACAGAGGTTTTTTGTTTGTTTGTTTGTTTTTGCTTTTTTTCATTTTTTACTTTTTGATTTCATTTTACATTCCAACCACAATTCTCCCTCCCACCACCTCACCTTCTCCCACCCTCCCTTCCTTCCCAGCATACCCCCAGTCCATTCCTCCCCAACGGTAAGTGCTCCCATGGGTAGTCAACATAGTCTGGTACAATAGATTGGAGCAGGACCCGGGCCCTCTCCCATGCATTAACACTTAGCATGGTATCCCACCATGGGAACCATACTCCAACAAGTTAGCTCATGTATCAGGATCATATTGTGGTCCTACTACCTCTGACTATGGCATCTCACCATAAGGAATAGGTTCCCACAAGCTAGCTCACGTACCAGTTTTGTATCATGGTCCTACTGACAGGGGCCCTTCTGATAGTTCATGCTTCACAACTGTCTCCACATATGGAGGACCTAGGTCAGTCCCCTGGAGTCTCCACTGTTGTAGGTCTAGAGTTCATGTGTTTCCACAAGCATGATTCAACTATCTCTGTAGATTTCTTCATCATGATCTTGACCTCTTGGCTCATGTTCCCTCCCTGCTCTCTTCACCTGGACTCCCAGAGCTCAGCCTGAGGCTTGGTTGTGGATCTCTACATCTGGTTTCATCAGTTACTGGATGGGGCCTCTATGGTGATGGTTGAAGTATTCATCAATCTGATTACATGAGTAGGTGAGTTCAGTCACCTCTGATATTACTAGGAGTTTTAGTTGGGGTATTCCTTGAGGATTCTTGGGAATTACCCTAACACCAGGTTTCTCCCTAAGCTCCTAGTGGCTCTCTCTGCTAAGACATCATTTCATTGCTCTTCTACTTCATCCCACCCCACCTAGGCCATCTACTTGCCCCCTGTTTGCTTCCCCCACCCCTTCCCCTTATGACCCCCCTATCCCCAGCTTGCCCTGCAGACATTATCTATTTTCTCTTCCCAGGGTGATCCATATGTTCCTCTCAGGGTTCTCCTTGTTGCCCAGCTTCTCTGGAGCTGTGGACTTTAGTCTGGCTATCCTTTATATCTAATATCCACTTATGAGTGAACACATGCAATGTTTAATGTTTGTCATTCTGAGTCTGGGTTACCTTACTCCACAGTTTTTTGTTCTTTCCATATGAAGTAGAGACTTGTCCTTTCAAGATCTGTATAGAATTGCTTTAGAATTTGGTGGGAATTGCATTGAATGTGTTTATTAGTTTTGGTGGACAGCATTTTTACTATATCAATCCTACCGATTCAAGAGCATGTGAGATTTTTCCATATCAGATATCTTACTCAAATTCTTCCTTCAGTATCTTAAAGCATCCATCATACAAGTCTTTCACTGTAACATTAGAGGTACACTTAGATTTTTTTTGGTTTTATGAGACAGGGTTTCTCTGTATTGTACACTTAGATATTTTTAAAGCAACTACAGTGCCTGATTTTTTTCTCATTCCATATGTCATTTTTATAGACAGACTATTATTTTTGTAGGTTAAATTTATAACTGCTATTTTTGCAGAAAATGCTTATCAAATGTAAGAGATTTTCTGGAAGATTTTTAGGGTCACATACATATAATCATATCATATATAAAAGAAGATTCTTTGACTTCTTTCCTTCCTGTTTGTATACTTTTAATTGACTTCAGTTGTCTTATTACTCTAAGAATTCAAGTAATATATTGAATATATAATGAGAGAGGTACCTCCTTTAAATCCCTAATTAATCTGGGATATTTTAATAAAGAGGAGTTGGATTTTGAATAATACCTTGTCTGAATCTAATGAGATGATCTCATGTTTTTCACCTTTCAGCCTATGTATGTAGTAGATTACACTTGTCAATTTATGAATATTGAACTATTCCTACCTGTCAAACTGGTTTATGGTGATTTTGCTATCTGAATCCTCAGCAAACATTAATAAATCATAAGTAATATATCACTACATAAATTCGTTTGGTTTAGATGAAACGTTATCTGATTACCTATTAGATCAATTAGTTCTATCACATCACTTATCTCCAGCATTTCTCTGTTGAGATTTGTTTGGACAGCCTGTCTATTGGTAGAGTAGGATACTGAATTTGTCCTCTACCAGTTTGTACCAGTGTGGGGGGGTGAATATGTGTTTTTAGCTGTAGTTGTTTATTTTATAAAGTTGTATTGCTTGTATTTAGTGCACAGATATTTAGAAGTGTAATATTCTTGGTGGGTTTTCCTTTGTTAAGTATGTAGTGTCAGTGCCTGCCTGTCTCCTCTAATTAGATTTGGTTTGAGTCTACTTTTCAGATGTTAAAAAGGGGTGCTCTGACTTGCTTCTTGATTCAAATTGCTTGAAAAAAATCTTCTTTGCATCCCTTTACCTTGAAGTGATGTCTATCATTGATGTTACAGCATTTTTCTTGGATATATCGAAAGGATAGATCCTGTTTCATTTACACTCTGTTAGTCTGTGTGTTTATACCGAGGAATTAAGACCATTGATGTTTAATCAATGAGCATTGTTAGCTGTTTCCTGTTATTTTGTTGTTGTTCTGGGGTTGGTTTCCTCCCCTAAGTTTTGATTTCCTTGTCTAAGATTAATTATTACTGGTGATTTCTTGGATATACTTAGCTTCTTTTGGTTTAACTTTTTCTTCTAACACTTTCTGGAATGCTCAATTTGTATATAGATACTTCTTAAGTTTGATTTTGTAATGAAATGTCTTGTTCTTTCAACTACTGTAATTGTAAACTTTACAGAGTGTAGCAGATTGGGTAGACATCTGTCAGGTCTTATAGAAAATCCATCCACACCCTGCTCATTTGTAGTTTCCATGGAAAAATCCTAGTAGCAGTTTTATATTTTATTTTATCTTTTCCCTTGTAGCTTTTAATAGTCTTTATTGTTGTGTGCATTTTGTGGTTTGCATGTGTCATGGGGAAATTTCTTTTCTGTCCAATATATTTGGTGTTTTGTATGCTACATGTACCTTAATAGGCACTCCTTGTTTAGGCCAAAGAAATTTTTCTTTTATGATTCTGTTGAAAATACTTTCTATGCCTGTGGCTTTCATCCTGTTACTTTAATAATATTTCATAGTTTGGTCTTTTCTGTGTATCCAAAATTTCCTGGATGTTGTCTGACTGAATCTTTTTTAGATTTAACATTTTTCTAAAGTGGAGTAATTTTTTCTATCTTGTTTTCAATGTCTAAGACTCCTCCTTGTCTTGTATTCTCTAGGTGAAGTTTGCCTCTGAGGTTCCTCTTTGAGTTCCTAAACTTTTCTTTTTCTGTTTCCTAGTAGTTTGTGTTTTCTTTAGTTTCTGTTTACAATTTTGTGTCCTGAACTGTGTTCTTCATTGCATTCCACTGTTTGTTTATGTTTTTGTAGAAATTCACAAATGGGTTTATTCATATCATGTCTAAGGCCATAGATCATATTCATAACAGATATTTTGAAGCCCTTGTTTTGTGGCAATCTATATTGAATATACTGGGATATTCTATAGTAGAGTTGCTGGGCTTTAATGAAGACATATTGACTTGATTATGATTTTCATGTTTTTTACACTGGCACCTAGGTATCTGGATTTGGAATGATTACAATTCTAGGTGTTCGTACCCAGTCTTCTATTTTTTGGGGTTGGTGATCCATTCCTTGGTTTCTGTTGTCCTCACTGGAATTTAGGGGTAAGTAGTGGCTGTGGGTCGCCTGATGAGAATGCTTCTGAGATACAGCTAGCTATGACGCTGGAGATACTGAGTAGAACTGGTATTAGGAGTTGACACTAATAAATGAGGATAGGCTGTAAGGTGAGTATTTCTGAGAATGTCCACAGGAATGAGGAAACTTCGGTGTGTCACCAGGGTCTGTGTAGACTTTAGGGAATGGAGACAGTGGGGGGAAAAATAAGAAAAAGCCACAGCAGGTGAACTGCTGCTAAACTGAGGATGAACCTGGGGCATTCAAACTGGTAATTAGGGTGGTAGGGAGAGTGAAGTTTTGCTACCTGATTCCCTGTCTAGAATGGCCAGCAGTTTTGCAAGGAATGCAGGTGTTGGTGCCTGAGAAAAAGGGATGGCGTGGTGGAGGAAGGCTATAAGAGAAGATTGTCTTGATTTCATGGGACTGGACTAGAGAGCATGAAGATGTCACAGACAGGGATCTACTACAAAGATGAAGGCAATGTTAGAGAACAAGAACCAGAGGAATGAGGGGTAACAAAAATGACCTACCTAATTTCCTGCATGCATGGCCGGCTGGTTTTGAGTTTATAGTGTGACTCTTTGTTAAAAAAAAATAAACACTTAAGATGATATAATGTCACCACACAACCTCAGTTCTTTGTAAGTTTGATTAAGGCAGGAGGTAACATGGACGAAAACTGTAAAAAGAGATAGCTGCCTCCTACCAAGGACTTTGAACAGGGATCAAACACTTGAGAAGTGAACCCACGAGCTCTCCTCCCTTGTCCAGTAAGCACTAATGTAATGTCTGTGTCTAAGACAGCACAACAGGAACATATGTGGGTGTAAAGTATTGTCTAGAATGATATCTCTGTGGTTAAGAGTATTGGTTGATCATTCAGAGGAGCTGAATAAAATTCTGAGTACCACATAGGTTCTAATTCATTACTGCAGATCCTTTTGACCTGACATCCTCTTCTGAAGTCTGTGACAACAGGCACAGCTCTAGTATAAAAACATGCATGTAGGCAAAACTCGCATGTAAGTGAAGTAATTCTTGAAAATGCTTTACATCAATATTACTGACTATAAAAACCAGTCACTGGCCATCAGACTCACTAGAACATCATAGAGAACTGACTACACAGACACATGGTCTAATTTCAGCCTGTAAGCTAAAGAACATAAATTCCAATAACTTCCTGTTGGTTTTCAGTATAATGATCAAGTGTCTGTGTATTTGTTTAAGCTACCCCATTATGAGAATTTCCTTTTCTTCCTTATGTTTCACAAGAATTTGAGAAGAAATAGGTGTTTGAAATGGCAACATCCATTTTAAAAGTGCTTTTAAAACTGAGAACAGTGGAGGTCAGTTATAATTGTCATTGTACTTTGAGAAAAGTCCAAGAGACTGTGAAAGGAAAGCTAAGATGATGGTGTTTACAAAGACTATGAATCAGAAGCAGGAGCAAAGGAATGCCAGGAAGCTAGTGCGTTCCTTTTGTGGAGAGCCACAGCAGCCTGCTAACATGAGAAACTAGGTTTGTGTGGAGAGCACAGATGATGATAAAACAGAAAAGTGGGAATGTGCATAAGGTCACTTAAGTACTGCATTAGCAAGTATCATTTTGATAAGGAAGTAAGGGGAGACATTGCTAAATTTGACTGTGATGGAATAAATGTTTTTTTAAAAATAACCTCTTAGAAATGCATGATACCCTAGAGAAGTGGAATGATCCAAGATCTCCTGAGAAAATTGGGAGCATTGAGAGTGGGGAGAGGGAACCAGGAAAAAGATAGGGGGATAAGAGGAGGGAAGCAAAAGGCATGGGGGAGCATGAAGGTTGAATTGAGACAAGAATAGAGGAGAGCAGGATGAGAGATAACATAATAGATGGAGTCATTATAGGTTTGAGGAAAGAGCTGACAACACTAGTGAGATTTCCAGAGATCTACAAGGATAACACCAACTGGCAAACTAAGCAATAGTGGAGACACTACATTAAATGCCCCTCCTTGATGGTAAGGTTTATGATTACCTTAAATGTCATCCTGGAACCTTCATCCAGTCACTGATAGAAGCAGAGACAGATACCCACAACTAAACACTGAACTGAACTCCTGAAACCCAGTGACACAGATGTAAGAATGATGAACAAAGGGGTCAAGACCTTGCTGGTGAAACCCACAAAGATAGCTGACCGGACAAGGGGGACTGCTTGAACCTCAGACTGATGGCTGAGAGGCCAACAGGGGACTGATCCAGACTCCATGAATGTAGCGCCAGTGAGGAGGCCTCAGAAATCTCTGGGGCCTTGGGTAGTAGATCAGTGTTTACCATGGCATACGAATGAACTTTGGGAGCCCATTCCACATAGAGGGATGCTCTCTCAGCCTGGACACATGGGGAAAGGCCTAGGTCCTGCCCTGGATGAAATGACAGACTCTGGAGATCCCCCCAAGGAGGGCCTCACTCTCACTGGAGAATAATATGAGGATTGGGTGGGGAGCTGAGGGGTGGGACTAGTGGAGGGACAAGGAAGAAGGGGTGGGAGAGGGAGCTGGGATTGGCATGTGAAATATTCATGTTTCTAATTTAAATAAAAACATATATTGAGGGGAAAATGACCTCTTGGAGATACATCTTATAATATGATGAGATGTTGAAAATAGGATTCTCCCATGGTCTAGTTGAAGACATAAGCATTAGACTATAGTGTGAGCAGTGAAATAGACAATGAAACCCCAAAGGATCAAAAGAAGCTGTGTCTCAACTCCAGGAAAAGATACAAGAAAAAATCAAACATTTACTTGTAATCTGTCCTAGGTGATGTTGAGAATACCAACAGCAAGATAGCAGAAAGGTATTTGTTTTTTGATATTTTATAAGCTACTACCATATATATAAAAATGAATAAATCTGTCCATAGAATCTTATGGTGATAAAACATTACACATGAACAGACCTGGGTTAGTTGTTCTTTTGCATAAAATACTAAGATGTGGTTACTATGGTTATGGAGATGCTGAAACTATTGTTTTAGCATAAAATCCTTAAATCAATTAAAATTTAATCCCTTAACTCTCACACTTATCCATTGTACTTAAGCAATCTGTTTTATCTGTTGCATTCTTTAAAACATATAAATTTTATTTTCTCAATATGTTTAAATCAATTAAATTGCCTATAATAGTACCTGAGAAATGAAATCTAATCAAGAAGAATGTCATTTACTTTGTAACTTAATAAATGTGTGCAAATGACCCCCACCTGATTTCTCACTTAAAAGCCAATTAACAAATTATTTGCCGGATGAATAACTTTTTCATGGATGTTTTTACTTCCTGGTTTCGAAGAGTATAAATCACAGGATTCATCAAGGGAAATATTACTGTGTGAAAGAAAGAAACCACTTTGTCGGCTGACAAGGCTATGAAAGGACGGGTATAGATGAAAATTGCAGGTCCAAACATAAGAAATATGATCATGACATGAGTGGTACACGTGGATATAGCTTTGTTCTTTCCTTCAGAAGCTGACCTGTGAACATGGCATAAAATAACTGTGTAGGAAGTTAGAAGCCCAAGGAAGCACAAGAGAGTAAGCAGTCCACTATTGAAGATCATTAGGAGCTCAACAGCAAAGGTGTCTGTACAGGCTAACTTGATGACCTGAGGGACATCACAGAAGAAGTTATCTACATGGTTTGGACCACAAAAGGGCAATCGGAGGATGATAACAACCTGAAGAATGGAGTGAACAAACCCTCCAAGCCACGGAGTCAACATCATCACATAGCAGGCTCTAGGGCTCATGACAGTAGAATAGTGTAAAGGCTTGCAGATGGCAATGTACCGGTCAAAGGCCATCACAACCAGAAGTAACCCTTCCCCTCCTCCAAGGAAATGCAAGAAAAATAGCTGAGTGATGCAGTTTTTATAGGAGATTATCTTCTTCTCAGAGAAGATGTCTACCAACATCCTGGGAGTCACAATGAAGGAGTAGGATGCATCCAGGAAAGCCAGATTTCCCAGGAAGAAATAAAGTGGGGCACTGAGTCCAGGGTCTGACATGATGGTGATGATGATGAACACATTTCCAGGCAAGATGATGATGTAGAAAATTAAGCTCAGAACAAAGACCAAGAGCTGAATTTCATGTGACTGGGTCAGTCCTATGAGAATGAATTCTGTAACCTCTGTCCCGTTTTCTGTTCCCATCACACCAGTCCCTACAGAACAGAACAATTCAAATTCACTTCCATCCCTTCCACCTAAATCATAGCTATTCTCCTTCTAGAAGCTTAGCTGTACACAACACTCTGCTCTAAGCCACACCTTCCTGCCAGTGCTAGTCCTGATCTCCTATTTGGCTCTCGTGTTAAGAAAAAGATGCTGTTCTTTTGGGTTTATTTCTCATTAACCTGAGATTGTTTCTTTTTTGTTGTTGTTTTTTCTTTTGTTTTGTTTTTCATTTTAACAAAGAAAACAACCTATTTCCACAAGTTAAAGTCTTCATGTATGTATTTTATAAGGGGATGAATGACGATTGATAATAAACACATATTCAATGTCTTAATTATAATTATTTACATGGATATTTGTTTATCAAAATATTAATCTATGTTATCAGTTGATATATGTTTTCTAGATATCAATTATGTCTTAAGTATGCTGGCCTAATTAAACACACACGCACACACACTCACACACACGCATATACATACACACACACACAAAACCCTCATTTCCTAAGGATATTTTTCCTTACAAAAATGGTAGCCATTCATCATGGACGAATACAGGTGCCTCTGGGCAATTAATGAAACAAAGTCTGACACTTTTTGCATACAATCTCCCTCTCCCTGTGAGGATTGTGGTCCATATCAGGATGAATGTGAAAATTTACTGTTATCATGACTGCAGCAATTTCATGACATGTAAATTTTTATCTAAGTCTTCTATGTCCTGTCTTTTAGGTTTTATAGTTTTTATAGCTTCATTCTGTTGTTGACTATAAAATGCGCAAAAAAACTTTAAACTATGTGTTTACCAGAAATAGGCTGGGTGATGAAAATGAGTAACCAAAGACTCATATATTACATGCAAATAATTCAGTCTGATAGAGAATGATGTTTTATACAGCCTTACTTACAAAATGCAATTTTTAAAAAATAGTATCATTGAAAACAGAGTTAAAGAAAGGGGCCTTCATTACCTTAAACTAAACAGACAAACAGAGTGAAGGAGAAAAGAAGTAAATAAAAACAAATCTCTTAAATTAAAATTGTCTCAGGCATTTATTATTATACTACTTTAAAATGTCAAGTGTCCTCTCTGTCTCTCATTGATCGCTCCTCTAACCTTATATCAACAGATTAAATAATGAAACAAATTTCCATATATTGTTAAACTAAGAATTATAGAAAAAGCACATTTAGTCAGACAAACACACACACACCAAGTGTGTATGTGTTCACTAGAATATGCATTCTAAGCAAATCAAAGCTCAACATATGTGTAGTGGATGGTTACATAGCCATGTGCCCATTGGAAGCAATAACTGAACTTGATACTATTATTAACACTAAAATAACGACATGAAGCTCAAAGGCAGACATGGAAGGCACTAAGGGGAGTCAGGGAGACACATTAGTGGATGGCCATGATCCATATCCTTCATATAAATGTACAAATGCACAAGGTATCCTGAGTACTGAGACATCATCAGGTGGGATACAGATTTTCTCTTCCTTAGTTTTAGACAGAAATTGTTGAGTTTCTTAACTGCATAAATCTCAGATTACAAAATCAAAACTTACGTGCATTTAACATCAGCCCAAGATCATTTTCATTGGTATGAATTGTAAAAAGAGAACCTCTTTTCCCAGCAGTTTGGGAAACTGTCGGTTTGTCTTTTTCTAAACCAGGACCCAAGGAAATATGTTCTTTTCAATTCTCAATTTAACATTTCTGTTTTGATTAATAGTTATATTATCTCGCTTGTTTCAGTTGGTTTGTATAAATTTTTGGCTCAGAATATACATCAAAAAATCTCTATTTTACTGAACATTATGCAGTTCTACTAAGACAATGCTAAGTATCACTAAAGGAAAGAACTGTATTATTGAGAAAGCACTTCAATTTGGTATTCATTTACCATTCTATTTTGGCTATGCTTCATTGCATTCAAGACAGCATTATTAAACCTCAACAACTGTATTCTTTGTATTCCTTAGATTTATTCCGTATAAATATGAAAAATAGTAAAAATATTTACCTATCCAACTATCCACTAATACTCTCACACAGCAAACATCACCTTCTTCTAATGAAATATGTGAGAGTTCCAAATTTATTCTTAAAAGTTTCTTATGAGAAAGAGAACTTTTGCAGTCTGACACAACCAATTAATTTGTGAAGAGATGGAGAATGGGTCTTGGGAATATGAAGGCTAACTAACCTGTAGGGAATTTCTTTGGGAATTGTCAAAATGCCAGCGGGTTATGGACAAAGAATGAAACTAGGGATTTATTACACATAAATGCCAATCAACAGTTACAAGGTAAACAGTGGGTTCTAAAACAAGCATTCTGTCACTGACAGATTAGAGACCCTTGAGCTGGAACTAATCTGAATGCTCTCCTCCCTGAGGACAACCTTTCATGGCACTATGCAAACTTCCAAAGGAGGGATACAACCACAAGTCCTACCCAACTCTGATGCCTATGAACCACAGCAATGACCAGTATGCAGTAGTGGCACACATACCATGGTGGTAACAAATAAACCTCTAATTTGACTTAAGACTCTCTCAAAGGGGGAAATCTAACTAAATAATCAGTGCTAATGAATTCATGGTTATTGAGGAGAATCAACAACTGTACCTTTACTAATCTGGCATAATCCCTAACAGCAATGTGTAAACATTGGTCCTTGTGCTCACAGATAAGTGTAGTCTTCACTCCTCATCAAGAAAACTTCTCTTTGAAACAGAAGGAGACCACTACAGAAAAGTGTAGCCAATTCAAATGCAGATTTGTGGAGCCCATCCTGATGGATACATCTATAAAACACCCTTAAGTGTATAGCTCACAGAACATTTCAAAGATGGCTTAGAAAGTTTGTGAGAGCTCAAGGATCAGAGAGTTTGCTGTGAGATTGTGTACCCAGGAGATCTCAACCTTACAGAAAGTACTTTAGGTAACTGAGAAAATCTTGGTGTGGAAGAGGTGATCTTTCCCAAAGGAGAAACACCAATTGTCCAATGACCAATAGTCAGTCCTGAAAACACACACACCAGTAAAATCATGGATGAATGGGGTGTATTTAAGAAAGCATATGTATAGCCGGGCGTTGGTGGTGCACGCCTTTAATCCCAGCACTCGGGAGGCAGAGGCAGGCGGATCTCTGTGAGTTCGAGACCAGCCTGGACTACCAAGCGAGTTCCACGACAGCCTCCAAAGCCACAGAGAAACCCTGTCTCGAAAAACCAAAAAAAAAAAAAAAAGAAAGCATATGTATATATGTATGTATTCAAAAACATTTAATAAAAAGGAGGCACTAAATTTGAAGGAGAAACCTGGGGGATATCTGGGAGAGTTTGGAGAAAGGAAGGGGGAGGAAGAAATGTTGTAATTATATAACAATGTCAGAAATAAAAGAAAAAACACTTTCTTCATAACAGTAAGGGACCATTACGGAAAACCATAGCCAAAATTCAGAGTTGTGCAGTCCAGCCAAAAAAAAGAAAAAAAAAAAAAAAGAACATTGACAGTATAACTTCTCTAGAATTATTTCACCAGAGGGGTAGAAAGTCTCTAAAAGCCAAAGTAACAGGAAGTTTGTTGTGAGATTGTGTTTCCTAAAATTTTCAGGAGCTACACACATAAATATCTCATGAAATGATTGCCTAAACATCAGCTGACCAACATGCTAATGTGGAGGAGGAAAAGCCCACAAAGGCCTCCAATTTACACAAAAAAACTTCAGGGGACTAAAAAGTGTGACTGGGAAATATGACTGGAAAAAATGTAATAACAACTAATTAAAGGGAGGCTACAAATTTGGAAGAGAGCAAGGGCAGGTATATGAATTGGTTTGTGTGGAGGAATGGCAAATGGAGCTAAAAGAAAACACTGATTTGGAAGCCAGGCGGTGGTGGCGCACGCCTTTAATCCCAGCACTTGGGAGGCAGAGGCAGGTGGATCGATGTGAGTTCGAGGCCAGGCTGGACTGACAGCCTCCAAAACAATACAGAGAAACCCTGTCTCGTAAAAACCAAAAAAAAAAAAAAGAAAAAAAAAGAAAACATTTCATTTGGCAAGAAATGATACATGTAGTAACAGAAGTTACGTGTTACTGATGAGGGTTGGTGTTTCTTTTCTGGATTCTTAGACATTTTGATGCAAAAACTTAAAAATTGACTTGGAAGTAATCTTTTACTTATTTTTATAAAATAGTTGCTTTTGAAATTATACTATAATTATATGAATTCTGCATTTACTTCCTCCAGTTCATTTCATGTTCCTACTTGCTGTCTCTCTAATCCATGGCTTCTTTTTCTTTAACTGACATTATACACACACATTACTAACTTTATAAATATAATCTGCACCATCAGTATAATGTTACGTTTATGTATGTAACTTTCAGGGTCAACCAGTTGTCAATGGACAACCAACTGTAGAGCTGTTCCCTTGTGAGCATGCTGCTCTTGCTCTCACCATTCCTTAGCTGCTTATGCTTCTCATTGTCTAGGGTTGGAGCCTGGTGAGATTTCCCTTTCAGAATGAATATTAGGGATAATTTCCTTGGATTTTGAAAGAAAAGAAATTGGGTGGTCAAGGTGTAAATCCCACCACCTTTCTAGGAAAGGGAGTTTTTAATTTTAGCCATTCTGACAGGAGTAAAATGGTATCTCAGAGATGTTTTGATTTGCATTCCCCACTTTCTCAAGTGTCTCTTGGCCATTTTAGACTCCTTTACTGAAAATTCTCCATTTAGTTCTGTACACCATTTTTTGTTTGGATCCTTTGGTGTTTTGGAGACTTGCTTCTTGAGTTCTTTGTAAATTGTGGAGATCAGACCTCTGTCTGATGTGGGGTTAGTAAATATATTTTCCCAGTCTGTGGGCTGCCTTTTTGTCTTGCTGACTGTGTCCTTTGCCTTTCAGAAGCTTCTCAGTTTCAAGAGGTCCCATTTATTAATTGTCAATCTTAGTGTCTGTGCTACTGGAGTTATGATCAGGTAACAGTCTCCTGTACCAATTCATTAAAGGATGCCTCCCACTTTCTCTTCTAAAAGGTTCATTGTGGCTGGATTTATGTTGAGATCTTTGATCCATTTGGTTTTGATTTTTGTGCATGGCAATAGACATGGATCTATCTGCAGTCTTCTACATGTCAGCCTCCAGTTATGCCAGTACCATTTGTTGAAGATGCTTTCTTTTTCCCATTGCATAATTTTAGCAATCAGGTGTTCATACATGTATGGGTTAATGTCAGGGTGTTCAATTCGATTCCATTGTCTATCTGTCTACTTTTGTGCCAATATCAAGTGGTTTTCAGGACTACAGCTCTGTAATACAGCTTGAACTCAGGGATGGAGATGCCTGCGGATGTTGCCTTGTTGAACAGGGTTGTTTTGGCTATCCTGGGTCTTTTGTTTTTCCATATAAAGTTCAGAATTGTTCTTTCAAGGTCTGTGAAGAATTGTGCTGGTATTTTAATGGGGATTGCATTGAGTCTGTAGATTTGTTTGGCAGGATTGCCATTTTTACTACATTGATCCTGCCTATCCAAGAGCATGGGATATCTTTTCATTTTCTGGTGTCTTCTTTAATTTCTTTCTTTAAAGACTCGAAGTTCTTGTGACACAGGTCTTTCACTTGTTTGGTTAGAATTACCCCAAGATATTTTTTGTTGTTTGTATCTTTTGCAAAGGGTGATGTTTCTCTTATTTCTTTCTCAGTCCTTTCATCATCTGTATATAGTAGGGCTACTGATTTTCTTGAGTTGATCTTGTATCCTGCCACATTGCTGAAGGTATTTATCAGTAGTAGGAGTTCCCTGGTAGAGATTTTTGGGTAACTTATATGAACTATCATTTCATCTACAAATAGTGAAAGCTTGACCTCTTCCTTTCCGATTTGTATGCCCTTGATCTCGTTTTGTTGTAGTATTGCTCTAGCTAGAATTTCAGGTACAGTATTGAAAAGGTATAGAGAGAGTGGACAGCCTTTGTCTTGTTCCTGATTTTAGAGGAATCACATAGAGTTTCTGTCCCTTTAGTTTGATGCTGGCAGTTGGTTTGCTGTATAAAGCTTTTATTATGTTAAGGTAAGTTCCTGTTATCCCGGATCTCTCCAAGACCTTTATCATGAAGGGTTGTTGGATTTTGCCAGAGGCTTTTTCAGCATCTAGTGAGATGATCATGTGATTTTTGTTTCTCAGCTTGTTTATATGGTAGATTACATTGACGGATTTTCATATGTTGAACAATCCCTGCATCCCTGGAATGAAGCCTACTTGATCATGGTGGATGAGTTTTCTGATGTGTTCCTGGATCCCATTTGCCAGTATTTTATTGAGTATTTTTGCATCAATGTTCATGGGGGATATTGGTCTGAAGTTCTCTTTCTTAGTTGTGTCTTTGTTGGATTTGCCAGAGGCTTTTTCAGTATCTAGTGAGATGATCATATGATTTTTGCTTCTCAGCTGTTTTTTTTACTTTTAAGATAATGCATTTTATTATTTCAATTTCTCTTTATCAGTCTCATACAAGCATATTAATTAAGTCATTAATCATTTTCTTGACAAAGTTTTCAGAGGTTACTATATCAAGTATACATGCACTAACAAATGTTCCCACTATGTCTGATTACCTAATTGTTTTGCATAATTCAATAAAGTTTTATGAAATTCAAATAAGTAGAAGTGGAGCAATTAATGAAAACTAAACAATAATACTTCAGCCTCTCAGTTTTTCAAACCATCATCCAAGTAAGGGACTCCTAAACACTTTGAGATATGTATATTTTCCACATTTTATAGTACATAAAGTCGTAGTCAATGTCTGTAGATGTAAGAGCACTTCTATTACTAGTTAACATAAGTCTTCATCTCACAAATCAAAACGTCTACAGGCTATGAGTAATTTAGCCTCATTAGAATAGGTGGTTACCAAAGCACCCCTGTTAACGGATCGGTTCCTCCAGTCATTAAATACACTTCAAGCAGGAAGTTGGGTACCAGTTCCTATCATTTTCCTAGGGTAAAAATTGATAAAAATGTTTTCACCCTGCTATTACAGCATTTGGTACAGGGACGGGTTCATTCAAAATGAACAAAGCAATTCAGAGTCACAGCTTCTCTAAAAATGTTGCATTACTAGTAACAGCAAGTATACCTGGGTCAGAATATTAGATACTAAAGAGGACTTCACATAGATGGGTTTTGACCGTATGGTGTACTCTACTCCCTCGTGAGCAGAGTTTGAGTTAACTTGCCATGCTCATTTCACAAATAAGACTGTATGTGTTGCTGCTTACATGAGAAAGATCATGCCTGTGGCTGCATGGTATGGAGTAAAAATGAAGTCACTATTGTTAGTCCATTTATTTATTTATTTTTCCATATATGTTTAGTTAACTTTTTATGCATGTCACTTTCATTTCCCTCTCCCTCCCCTCCTCTCCCACCCCCAATCCTCCCAACCTATCACCCACACTCCACCCCACCTCTGCTCCCCAGGGAGGGCAAGGGCCTCCATGAGGGATTTTCAGGGCCTGTCACATAATCCCGAGAAGGGCCCAGGTTCTTCCTCATGTGTCCAGGCTGAGAGAGCATCACTCCACGTGGCATGGGTTCACAGAGTCCTTCTGTATGCCAGGAATAAATACTGCTCCACTCTCCCAGGTCCCACAGATTGCCAAGGCCTCCTCTCTGTCACCCAGGTTCGGTAGGAGGGTATCTGGATCAATCCCATGCTGGTCCCTCAGTCATCAGTCTGGGGTCCATGTGATCCCCCTAGTTTATGTCAGCTTGTTTATATGGTTGATTACATTGATGGGTTTTCATATATTGAACCATCCCTGAAATGAAGCCTACATGATCATGGTGGAGGAGTTTTCTGATGTGTTCTTGGATCCGATTTGCCAGTATTTTATTGAGTAATTTTGCATCAATGTTCATGAGGGGTATTGGTCTGAAGTTCCCTACTTGGTTTTATCTTTGTGTGGGTTGTGTATCAAGGTTATTGAAGCCTCATAGAAAGAATTGGGCAAAGACCCTCTGCTTCTATTGGGTGAAATACGTTGAGAAGAGTTGGTATAAGTTCTTCTTTGAATTTCTGGTAGAATTCTGCCATCTGGACCTGGGCTTTTATTTATTTGGGAGACTTTTGATGACTGCTTCTATTTCCATAGGGGTTATTGGTCTATTTAAATTGCTTATCTGATCTTTATTTAATTTTGGCAAGTGATATCTTTCCAGAAAATTGTCCATTTCCTTTAGATTTTCAAATTTTGTGGAGTACAGGTTTTCAAAGTATGATCTGATGATTCTCTGGATTTCCTCAGTGTCCATGTTATGACCCCCTTTTCATTTCTTCTGTTAATTTGCATGTTCACACTCTGCCATTTGGACAAAGGTTTGTCTATCTTGTTGATTTTCTCAAAGATCCACCTCTTTGTTACTTTGATTTTTTGTATTGCTTTCCTAGTTTCTACTTTATTGATTTCAGTCTTCAATTTTATTATTTCTTGGCATCTACTCCTCCTGGGGGAGTTTGCTTCTTTGTGTGCTAGAGCATTCAGTTGTGTTGTCAATTCTCTGGTATAACTATTCTCCAGTTTCTTCATGTGGGCACTTAGTGCTATGAACTTTCCTCTTAGCATTCAAAGTGTCCCACAAGTTTGGGTATGTTGTGTCTTCATTCTCATTGAATTCTAGGAAGTTTTTAATTTCTTTTTTTATTTCTTCTTTGACCCAATTGTGCATTATTCAATTTCCATAAGTTTGTAGGTTTCTTCAATTTGTGTTGTTGTTGAATTCTAATTTTAACGCATGGTGGTCTGATAAGTGCATGGAGTTATTCCAAATTTTTGTACCTGTTGAGGTGTGATATGTTGCCAAGTATGTGGTCGATTTTTGAGAAGGTCCCATGTGGCGCTAAGAAGAAGATATATTCTCTTTTATTTGTATGGAATGGTCTATAGATGTCTGTTAATCCCAATTGGGCCGTAACTTCTATTAGTTCCTTTGCTTCTTTGTTAAGTTTCTGTCTGGTAGTCCTGTCTAGTGGTGAGAGTGGGGTGTTGAAGTCTCCCACTATAAGTGTGTGGGGCTTTATCTGAGAATGGAATTTTAGAAATGTTTCTTTTATGAACATGGATGCCTTTGTATTTGGGGCATAGATGTTCAGAATTGAAACTTTATCTTGATGGATTTCTCCCGTGATGAGTATGAAATGACCTCCTTCCTATCTTTTAATTTGTTTTATTTTAAAATCTAAATTGTTAGATATTAGGAATGCTACCCCTGCTTGTTTCTTGGGCCCATTTGATTGGAAAATCTTTTCCCTTCCCTTAACTCTGAGGTAATATCATTCTTTGAAGCTGAGGTGTGTTTCTTGTATGCAGCAGAATGATGGGCTGTGTCTTTGAATCCATTTTGTTAGCCTATGTCTTTTTATGGTCAAGTTAAGACCATTAATATTGAGGGTATAAATGACCATTTATTGCTCATTCTTGTTTGTTTTGGAATGGTTGATGGTAGTGCAATTATATGTGGATTTCCAACTCTTTTTCCTTTTGGCTGTTGGTAAGGTGGGATTATCTATTGCCTATATTTTTGTGGTTGTTATTAACGTCCTCGTGTTGGAGCTTTCCTTCCAGTACTTTCTAGAGGGCTGGATTAGTGGATATGTATTGTTTGAATCTGGTTTTGTCATGGAATATCTTGTTTTCTCCATCTATAGTGATTGAAAGCTTTGCTGGGTATAGCAGTCGGAGCTGGCATCCATGGTCTCTTAGTGTTTGTAGAATATCTAACAAGAATATTCTGATTTCAGAGTTTCCATGGAGAAGTCAGGTGTGACGCTGATAGGCTGACCTTTGTATGTTACTTGGCCTTTTTCCTTAGCTGCTCTTAATATTCTTTCTTTATTCTGTATGGTTTTACTATTATGTGGTGAAAGGACTTCCTTTTGTGATGATCTGTCTAGCAGTTCTTTTACTATTTGTGACAGTTTTATATATCCAGAGGTTTTTTTTTGCTTTTTTTAATTTTTACTTTTTGATTTCATTTTACATTCCAACCACAATTCCTCCTCCCACCACCTCACCTTCTCCCACCCTCCCTTCTTTCCTTCCCAGCATACTCCCAGTCCATTCCTCCCCAAGGGTAAGCACTCCCATTGGTAGTCAACATAGTTGGTACAATAGATTGTGACAGGGCCTGGCCCCTCTCCCTTGCATTAACACTTAGCATGGTATCCCACCATGGGAATCGTACGCCAACAAGTTAGCCCATGTATCAGGATTATATTGTGTTCCTAGTGCCTCTGACTATGGCAACTCACCATAAGGAATAGGTTCCCACAAGCTAGCTCACGTACCAGTTTTGTATCATGGTCCTACTGACAGGGGCCCTTCTCATAGTCCATCCTTCACAACTGTCTCCACATATGGAGGACCTAGGTCAGTCCCCTGGAGTCTCCACTGTTGTAGGTCTAGAGTTCATGTGTTTCCACAAGCATGGTTCAACTATCTCTGTAGATTTCTTCATCATGATCTTGACCTCTTGGCTCATGTTCCCTCCCTGCTCTCTTCACCTGGACTCCCAGAGCTCAGCCTGAGGCTTGGTTGTGGATCTCTACATCTGGTTTCATCAGTTACTGGATGGGGCCTCTATGGTGATGGTTGAAGTATTCATCAATCTGATTACATGAGTAGGTGAGTTCAGTCACCTCTGATATTACTAGGAGTTTTAGTTGGGGTATTCCTTGAGGATTCTTGGGAATTACCCTAACACCAGGTTTCTCCCTAAGCTCCTAGTGGCTCTCTCTGCTAAGACATCATTTCATTGCTCTTCTACTTCATCCCACCCCACCTAGGCCATCTACTTGCCCCCTGTTTGCTTCCCCCACCCCTTCCCCTTATGACCCCCCTATCCCCAGCTTGCCCTGCAGACATCATCTATTTTCTCTTCCCAGGGTGATCCATGTGTTCCTCTCAGGGTCCTCCTTGTTGCCCGGCTTCTCTGGAGCTGTGGACTTTAGTTTGGCTATCCTTTACTTTACATCTAATATCCACTTATGAGTGAATACATACAATGTTTAATGTTTGTCTTTCTGAGTCTGGGTTACCTTACTCCACAGTTTTTTGTTCTCTCCATATAAAGCTGGAAATTGTTCTTTCAAGTTCTGTATAGAATTGCTTCAGAATTTTGGTGGGATTTGCATTAAATCTGTTTATTAGTTTTCGTGGACAGTATTTTTACCATATCAATTCTGATTCAAGACCATGTGAGATGAGATCTTTCCATATCAGACATCTTACTCAAATTCTTCCTTCAGTATCTTGAAGTATCAGACATACAAGTCTTTCACTGTTATGGTAGAGTTACTCTAAGATATTTTTCGAGGCTATTACAATGCATGATTTCTTTCTTCTTCCATAAGTCATTTTTATAGACAGACTAATATTTTGTGAGTTAAATTTGTAACTGTTATTTTTGCATAAAATGCTTATCAGCTCTAAGAGATTTTCTGGAAGATTTTTAGGGTCAATTATACATATAATAATACCATATATAAAAGAAGATACTTTGACTTCTTTCGTTCCTGTTTGTATTGTTTTGATTTAGTTGAGTCATCTTACTGTTCTAAGATTTCAAGTACTATATTGAATGTATAATAAGAGCAGACAACCTTGTTTTGTTCCTAATTTTACTGGAAATGCCTTTGAATTTCGTCCCATTTAGGTTGAGGTTAACTGATGTCTTCTCATAACTGACCTCTGCTATTTTTAAGTACTTTCTTTAAATCCCTAGTTACTCTAAGATATTTTCATTAAGAGGTATTGTATTTTGAAAATTGCCTTGTCTGAGGGTTAGCTATTGAATCCCAGACTTATGGCTTGGAATTCAGCATGGGACTGATCAAGACCCCCTGAATGTGGGTGTCACTGAGGAGGTCTAGGCAATCTATTGGATTTTAGATAGTAGATCACTATTTATCCCTGGCATACAAATGGACTTTGGGTGCCCATCCAACAATGAGAGATACACTCTCACCATGAACTATTGGGGGAGGGTCTAGGCCCTGCCATGGATGAAATGACAGACTATGGACACCCCCATGGAGGGCCTCACCCTCCCTGGGGAAATGAGGGGATATTATGGGGGTTGGTGGGAGGGCGTGGGAGCAGGGGAGGGAAAGGGAGAGGGTCCTGGGATTGGCATATGAAGCAACCTTGTTTCTAATTTAAATTTAAATTTAAAAATAAAAATTAAAAAGAAAGAAAAAGATGAAGGCAAAAATTACAATTGAATCTCTAATAGATAATCTTGAAAAGATTTTTTATGTATTAATGATTTTAACAACAAATTTCTGGGGGAAATAATCATTAAAATACAAACGTTGTTTCAAAAAAAATCAAACAAAAAACTCCTTGTCTGAATCTAATAAGATGAACACATTGTTTTCAACCTATTTATGTGGTAGATTATACTTATCAATTTATGAATATTGAAGTATTCCTACATGTCAAACTAGTTCATGGTAGATGATTTTTTGGATGTTTCCTGGTTTCAGTTTGCAAGTATTTTATTGAGAGATTTTGTTTGTTTGTTTGTTTGTTTCTGTATGCACAAATGGAACTGGCTTGAAATTGCCTGTTTGTTGGCTCTTAATATGATTAAGATATTAGGGTAACAGTGGCCTCATAAAAAGAACTAGGCAATGTTCCTTCTGTTACTATTTTGTGGACTAATCTGAGGAGTACTTACATTGATCTACTTTGAAAATCTGTTAGTATTCTGCAATGATTCCATCTGGCCCAGAGTTTCTTTTTGCTTGGAGACTTTCTTACATCCTCTTTCTCACTGAGGGATTAAGGCCTGATTAAATTACTAACCTGATTTTTGATCGGCATATGGTATGTATCAAGAATTTCAAGCATTTCTTTTAGATTTTCCCAATTTGGTAGTATGCAGTTTATTAAGGTATGTCCTCATGATTCTCTGGTTTCCTCAGTGTCTGTTGTGATACCTCTCTTTCATCAATGTTATTGACTTGTTTATTTGGATATACTCTACTCATCTTTTAGTTAATTTGGTTTTATCAATTTTATTGATATTTTTCAAGCAAGCAATTCTTTGTTTGATTGATTCCTTACCTGTCTTCTGTTTGTTTGTTTTTATGTACTAATTTTAGTTCTGATTTGATTATCCCTGTTGTCTACTCCTTTTGGGTGTTCTTCCTTCCTTTTGTTCTAGAGCTTTCCTATGTGTAATTAAGTTGTTAGCATGAGATCTCTACAGTACTTTTCTGTAGACATTTAGTGCTATGGACTTGCCTCTTAAAACCATCATCATTGAATCCCATACGTATGGGTATGTTGTGTTTTTACTTTCATTTAATTCTGAAAAGTTTAAATTTCTTTCTAAAGTCTGTCTTTACCAATTGTTCATTCAGTAATAAGGTTCTGGACACCTGTTCCATGTCTATGAGTTTGTAACTATTCTTTGTTGATATACAGCTTTAATCTGTGGTGGTCAGACAAGGTACAGGTTGTTGTTTCAATTTTCTTTTGTCTGTAGAGAACTGATTTCTGTCAAAGCATATGGTCAATTTTGGAGAAAATTCCATGGGATGCTGAAAAGAAGATAAATTTGTATCACGAAAATTAAAAGACCCATACACCGATCTCGGTTCAAACTGAAGATCAGGGAAGCAAACTACCCAAGCTACCAGAGATGTCTTAGCTGAGGTGTTCCTATTCTCAACATGGCTGGAGAAGGAAGGACTCATGGTATCTCATGGAGTCCTAGGATTAAAGATGTGAGCTCTAATTCTCTTCAGGACTAGTTGGTCTAGCTCATTATGGCCTTGAACTAACAGAGAACCCTCTACCTCTTAATCCTTTGTCCTGGGATTAAAGGTGTGTGACTGGAGTTTATGACTTGTGGCTGACTTTAGTTTCTGAATCCTCAGCAAGCATTAATCAATCATAAATAATATATCACTATGTAAATTATTTTTGGTTTGGATGAAACATTATATGATTACCTATTAGATCAATTAGTTCTATCACATCACTTATCTCCAGCATTTCTCTGTTGAGATTCGTTTGGATGGCCTGTCTATTGGTGAGAGTGGAATATTGAATTTGTCCTCCACCAGTGTGTGGGGGAGAATATGTGTTTTTAGCTGTAGTTGTTTATTTTATATAAAGTTGTATTGCTTGTATTTAGTGCACAGATGTTTGGAAGTGTAATATTCTTGGTGGGTTTTCCTTTGTTAAGTATGTAATGTCAGTGCCTGCCTGTCTCCTCTAATTAGATTTGGTTTGAGTCTAGGTTTCAGTTGTTAAAAAGGGGTTCTCTGACTTGCTTCTTGATTCCGTTGGCTTGAAAAATCTTCTTTGCATCCCTTTACCTTGAAGTGATGTCTATCATTGATGTTACAGCATTTTTCTTGGATGTATCAAAAGTATAGATCCCGTTTCATTTACAATCTGTTAGTCTGTGTCTTTATACCGAGGAATTAAGACCATTGATGTTTAATCAATGAGCTCTGTTAGCTGTGTCCTGTTATTTTGTTGTTGTTCTGGGATTGTTTTCCTCCCCTTTCTTTGGATTTGCTTGTCTAAGATTAATTATTACTGGTGGTTTCTTGGGTATACTTAACTTCTTCTAGTTTAACTTTTTCTTCTAGCACTTTCTGGTAGGCTCAATTTATATATAGATACTTCTTAAATTTCATTTTGTAATGAAATGTCTTGTTTTCTCAACTTCTGTAATTGAAAACTTTACAGAGTGTAGTAGCTTGTATAGGTCTTATAGAACATCCATCCAGGCCCTGTTCATTTGTAGTTTCCAGTGAAAATTCTAGTCGCGGTTTTATATTTTGTTTGATCTTTTTCCCTTGCAGCTTTTCCATTTTTCTTTTTTTAATTTAAATTAGAAACAAGCTTTCTTCACATGTCAATCCCAGCTCTCTCTCCCTCCCCTTGTCCCCCTCCTCCCCACCAGGTCCCTCATGCCCCCACCCAATACCTACTCCATTCCCCAGAGAGGGGAATGCCCTCCATGGAGAATCTCCAGAGTCTGTCATTTCATTCAGGGCAGGGCCTATACCCTCTGGCAAGAGTCCAGGCTGAGGGAACATCCCTCATTGTTGGATGGGCACCCAAAGACCATTTGTACACCAGAGATACATACTGATCTACTACCCAAGGTCCCATACATTGCCCAGGCCTCCTCACTGACACCCACATTCAGGGGGTCAGGATCAGTCCCATTCTGTCCTCCCAGTCATCAGTCTGGGGACCAAGAGCTCTCCCATGTTTGGGTCAGCTGTTTCTGTGGGTTAAACAAGCCCAATCTTGATCACTTACTCATCAGTCCTCCATCTCTGTCACTGGATTATAGGAGTTCAGTTCAGTGTTTAGCTTTGGGTGTCTGTCTAGGCTTCCATTAGTTACTGGATGAATATTCTGTTTCCCAGACTCTCTGGCAATGGGATTGTAGGCTGGCACTCCCCTTATTCATGTCTAAAATCCATGTATGAGTGAGTACATACCATGTTTCTCTCACTCAGGATGGTTTCTTCTAGTGCCATCCATTTGCCTGCAAATTTCAATATTCCATTTTTTTCTGCTGAATAGTACTCCATTGTGTAAATGTACCACATTTTCTCTATCCACTCTTCAGTTGAGGGGCATCTAGGTTGCTTCCAGGTTCTGGCTGTTACAAATAATGCTGCTATGAACATAGTGGAGCAGATGCCCTTATTGTATGAATGTGCATCTTTTAGATATATGCCTAAGAGTGGAGTTTCTGGGTCTTGTGGTAGGTTTATTCCCATTTTCCTGAGGAATCCCCATACTGATTTCCCAAATGGCTGTACAAGTTGGCACTCACACCAGCAGTGGAGGAGTGTTCCCCTCTCTCTACATCCTGTCCAGCATAAATTGTCTTTGGTGTTTTTGATTTTAACCATTCTGACAGGAGTGAGATGGTATCTCAGAGTTGTTCTAATTTACATTTCCCTGTTGGCTAGGGATGTTGAGCACTTTCTTAAGTGTTTCTCAGCTATTTTAGACTCCTCTATTGAGAATTCTCTATTTAGTTCTGTACCCCACCTTTTAATTGGATCCTTTAGTGTTTTGGAGACTTGCTTCTTGAGTTCTTTGTAAACTTTGGAGATCAGGCCTCTGTCAGATGTGAGGTCAGAGAATATATGTTTCCCACTCTGTGGGCTGCTTTTTTGTCTTGTTGACTGTGTCCTTTGCCTTAGAGAAGCTTCTCAGTCTCAGGAGGTCCCATTTATTAATTTAATGTCCATCTCAGTGCAGATAGATCCATGTCTATCGCCATACACAAAAGTAAGTCCAAATGTACCAAAGACTTCAATATAAATCCAGCCACACTGAACCTCTTAGAAGAGAAAGTGGAAGGTACCCTTGAACGAATTGTTACAGGAGACTGCTTCCTGAACATAACTCCCTTGTAGCTTTTAAAATTCTTTCTCGCTCTGTACATTTTGTGTTTTGTGTGAATCATGGGGAATACCTTTTCTGTCTATTTGGTGTTTTGCATGCTACTTGTACGTTATAGGCACCCCCTTCTTTAGGCCAAGAAATTTTTCTTTTATGTTTCTGTCGAAAATATTTTCTATGCCTATGACTTTCTTCTTTTTCCTTTAATAATATTTCATAGTTTGGTCTTTTCTGTGTATCCCAAATTTCCTGGATGTTTTTCTGGCTGGATTTTTTCTTAGATTTAGCATTTTTCTTAAGTGGAATACTTTCTTCTATCTTGTCTTCAATGTCTAAGACTCTTCCATCTCTTGTTTTCTCTAGGTGAAGTTTGTCCCTGAGGGTCCTTTTAGATTTCCTAAATATTTTGCTTCCTGTTTTCCAATACTTTCTGTTTTCTTAGTGTTTCTGTTTAAATTTCTGTGTCTTGAACTGTGTTCTTCATTGCATTCTACTGTTCGGGTCATGTTTTTGTAGAAATTCATTAATGGGTTTAGTCATATCATCTCTAAGGTCATATACCATACCCATAATAGATATTTTGAAGCATTTGTTTTGTGGCTCATCTCTGTTGAATTTCTTGGGATATTCTATAGTAGAGTTCCTGGGCTTTAATGGGGACAAGTTGTCCTGATTATTACTTTTATGTTTTTACACTGGCTAGAATGGCCAACAGTTTTACAAAGAATTCAAATGTTGGTGACTGAGACAAAGGGATGATGTGGTTGGGAAGGCTATAAAAGAAGATCTTCTTGGTCCCTTGGCATTGGGATAGAGAGGAAGAAGATGTCACACAGAGGGGTCTGCTACAAAGATAAAGGCAGTACTAGGGCACTGGAATTGGAGGACAGGAGGGACAGTAAAGATCGCCTACTGAATTTCCTGGCATGCATGGCTGGCGCTGGTTTCCAGAGAGTTTATAGTGTAACTCTTTGTTAATAAAAATAAAAACTTGAAATAATATCACCAAAAAAATCTCAGTTGCTACACACATACATACATACATACATACATACATACATACATACATACATTTGACAGGATGATGCATAAAGGAAAACTGTAAAAAGAGATAGCTGCCTCCTGACAAGGACTTTGAACAGAGACTAAACACTTGAGAAGTGAACTCACAATCTCTCCTCCCTTGTCCAGTAAGCACTAATGTAATGTCTGTGTCTAAGACAGCACAGCAGGAACACATGTGGGTGTAAAGTGTTGACTGGAATGATATCTCTTTGGTTAAGAGTATTGGCTGATCATTCAGAGAAGCTGAATAAAATTCTGAGTACCACATAGGTTCTAATTCATTACTGCAGATCCTTTTGACTTGATATCCTCTTCTGAAGTCTGTGACAACAGGCACAGCTCTAGTACAAAAACATGCATGTAGGCAAAACACACGTGTAAGTGAAATAATTCTTGAAAATGCTTTACAGCAATATTTATGACTATAAGAAACAGTCACCGGCCATCAGATTCACTAGACCATCATAAAGAACTGACTACATAGATAGATGGTCTTATTTTAGCCTATAAGTTAAAGAAGATAAACTCCAATGACATCTTGCTGGTTCGTGGTATGATCATCAAGTGTCTGTGTATTTGATAAAACTCCCCCATTATGAGAATTTCCTTTTGTTCCTTATGTTTCACAAAAATTTGAGAAATAGGTGTTTGAAATGGCAATATCCATTTTAAAAGTGCTTTTAAAACTGAGAACAGTGGAGGTCAGTTATAATTGTCATTGTACTTTGAGAAAAGTCCAAGAGACTGTGAAAGGAAAGCTAAGATGATGGTGTTTACAAAGACTATGAATCAGAAGCAGGAGCAAAGGAATGCCAGGAAGCTAGTGTGTTCCTTTTGTGGAGAGCCACAGTAGCCTGCTAACACGAGAAACTAGGTTTGTGTGGAGAGCACAGATGATGATAAAACAGCAAACTGGGAATATGCATAAGGTAACTTAAGTACTGCATTAGCAAGTATCATTTTGATAAGGAAGTAAGGGGAGACATTGCTAAATTTGACTGTGAGGGAATGAAATGTTTTTAAAAAGTGACCTCTGGGAGATCTATCATGTAATATGATGAGATGTTGAAAATAAGATTCTCCAAAGGTCTAGATGACAACAAAGGCATTGGACTACAGTGTGAGCAGTGAAATAGAGAATGAAACCCCAAAGGATCAAAAGAAGCTGTGTCTCAACTCCAGGAAAAGAGCAAAGAAAAAAAGTCAAATACTTGCTTGTAATCTATCCCAGGTAATGTTGAGAATACCAACAGCAACACTGCAGAAAGGTATTTGAATTTTGATATGTTACTACTACCATATATATAAAAATGAATTAATCTATCCATAGAATCTAATGGTGATAGCACATTGCACATGAACAGACCTGGGTTAGTTGTTCTTTTGCCTAAAATACTAAGATGTGGTTACTATGGTTATGGAGATGCTGAAACTATTGATTTTACCATAAAATCCTTTAGTGCTTTTACTCTTACATCACTTAAAATTTAATCCCTAATCTGTCACACTTATCCATTGTACTTAAACAACCTGGTATTTCTGCTGCATCCTTTAAAACATATAAATTTTATTTTCTCACTATGTATAAATCAATTAAATTGCCTATAATGGTACCTGAGAAATGAAATCTAATCAAGATGAATGTCATTTATTTTATAACTTGATAAATGCTTGCCACATGACCCCCACTTGATTTCTCACTTAAAATGCAATTAACAAACTATTTGCTGGATAAACAACTTTTTCATGGATGTTTTTACTTCCTGGTTTCGAAGAGTATAAATCACAGGATTCATCAAGGGAAATATTACTGTGTGAAAGAAAGAAACCACTTTGTCAGCTGACAGGGCTGTGAATGGACGTGTATAGATGAAAATTGCAGGTCCAAACATAAGAAATATGATTATTACATGAGTGGTACACGTGGATATAGCTTTGTTCTTTCCTTCAGAAGCTGACCTGTGAACATGGCATAAAATAACTGCATAGGAAGTCAGAAGCCCAAGGAAGCAAACAAGGGTAAGCAGTCCACTATTGAAGATCATTAGGAGCTCAGCAGCAAAGGTGTCTGTACAGGCTAACTTGATGACCTGAGGGACATCACAGAAGAAGTTATCTACATGGTTTGGGCCACAAAAGGGCAATCGGAGAATGATAACAACCTGAAGAATAGAGTGAACAAACCCTCCAAGCCACGGAGTCAACATCATCACATAGCAGGCTCTAGGGCTCATGACAGTAGAATAGTGTAAAGGCTTGCAGATGGCAATGTACCGGTCAAAGGCCATCACAACCAGAAGTAAAAATTCCCCTCCTCCAAGGAAATGCAAGAAAAATAGCTGAGTGATGCAGTCTTTATAAGAGATTACCTTCTTCTCAGAGAAGATGTCTACCAACATCCTGGGAGTCACAATGAAGGAGTAGGATGCATCCAGGAAAGCCAGATTTCCCAGGAAGAAATAAAGTGGGGCACTGAGTCCAGGGTCTGACATGATGGTGATGATGATGAACACATTTCCAGGCAAGATGATGATGTAGAAAATTAAGCTCAGAACAAAGACCAAGAGCTGAATTTCATGTGACTGGGTCAGTCCTATGAGGATGAATTCTGCAACCTCTGTCCCGTTTTCTGTTCCCATCACACCAGTCCCTACAGAACAGAACAATTCAAATTCACTTCCATCCCTTCCACCTAGGTCATAGCTATTCTTCTTCTAGAAACATAGCTGTACACAACACTCTGCTCTAAGCCACACCTTCCTGCCAGTGCTAGTCCTGATCTCCTTTGCCGTTGTTCTGGGTGTTTTTCTCATTAACCTTAGATTGTTTCTTTTGTTGTTTTTTGTTTTGTTTTTGTTTTGTTTTTTTATTTTAACAAAGAAAGCAACATACTTCCACATGTTAAAGTCTTCGTGTATGTATTTTACAAGGGGATGGGTGATGATTGATAGTAAAGAGAAGTGATACAAATATTCAGTGCCTTAACTATAATATAATTGTTTCACATGGATATTTATCAAAACTTGTAAACTACATTATCAATTTATATATGTTTTCTAGATATGAATTATGCCTTAAATATGCTGACCTAATTAAACACACACACACATACCTCATTTCCTGAGGACATTTTCCTTACAGAAATTGTAGCCATTAATCATGAATAAATACAGGTGCTTTGGAGCAGTTAACAAAGCAAAGACTGATACTTTTTTGCATACAATCTCCCTGTGAGGAGTGTAGTCTGCATCAGGATGAATGTGAAAATTTATTGTGATCCTAACTGCAACAATTTCATGACATGTATATTTTTATCTAAGTCTTTGATGCCCTGTCATTTAGGTGTTATAGTTTTTATAGCATCATTCAGTTGTTGACTATAAAATGTGCAAAGAAACTTTCAAGCTATTTGCTTACCAGAAATAGGTTGGGGATAAATGTGAATAACCAAAGATTCATATATTATATAAAAATAATTCAGTCTGATAGAGAAAAATGTTTTATACAGTCTTACCAAATGCAGTTTTTAAAAAATAATCTCACTGAAAATAGAGTTAATCAATCCAAAGCTCAGTTGCAGCAAATTTTCTTGGTGCAACTCCCAGATAAAATGATTGCTTCTTCTCACCCCATGACGCTTTTGTGCTGTTTTTTAAGATATAATTATACGTGTGACTCATTGCAAGCTATCTCAAATCCATTTGGAAAGTAGGGTGGTGTGAATAATAAACTAATTGACTTTCAATGTTATACAAAAAAATAGATCTTTATAAAGCAAAAGTTCTTTAAAGATACACAGAAACTGTCTTGAATGATGTGCCCTGGTAGACTCCCTCCTTGTCAGAATGAAGAACAAAGTTTTCTGTTCCAAGCAAACAATAATGTTAATAACAACAACAATAGTAATACAATCCTTGCTGGCCTGGGATGCTGCTTAGTGCCAGGAAACTCAGTTCAATTAGAAAAAAAAAGAAAATATAGTTAAAGAAAGGTGGGCTTCATTACCTACAATTAAAAAGACAAACAGAGTGAAGGAGAATAGAAGTAAATAAAAAAATCTCAAATTAAAAATTGTCTCAGACATTTATTATTATACTACTTTAAAATGCCAAGTGTCTTCTCTGTCTCTCATTGATCTCTCCTCTAACCTTATATCAATAGATTTAATAATGAAACAAATTTCCATATATTGTTAAACTAAGAATTATAGAAAAAGCACATTTAGTCAGACAAACACACAGCTAGTGTGTAAGTGTTCACTAGTATATGTATGTATCAATACTTACACAGTGCATTCTAAGCAAAACAAAGCTTAAAATATGTGTATTACTGGTTACACACTCATGTGCTCATTGGAAGCACTAGCTGAACTTGATATTATTATTAACACTAAAATAAAGACATTTAGTTCAAAGGCAGACATGGGAGGCACTAAAGGGGAGTCAGGGAGACACACTAGTGGATGGCCATGATCCATATCCTTCATATAAATGTACAAATGCACAAGGTATCCTGAGTACTGAGACATCAACAGGTGTGATATAGATTTTCTCTTCCTTAATTTTATACTGAAATTTTAAGAGTTTGTTAACTGCGTAAATCTCAGATTACAAAATCAAAACATTTAACATCAGCCCAAGATCAGTGTTCATTGGTATGAATTATAAAAGGAGAACCTTTTTAATCAGCAGTTTGGGAAACTTTGTCAGAGTTTGTGTATTTCCAAGCCAGGATTTAAGGAAATATTTTCTTTTCAATGCTCAACATAACATTTCCGTATTGATTAATGGTTATATTATCTTGCTTGTTTCAGTTGGTAGGTATAACTTTTTGGCTCAGAATATACATCAAAACAATTTCTATTTTATTGAGCACTATGGAATTCTAATAAGACAATTCAAAGTTTCAGAAGAGGAAAGAACTATATTATTGAGAAAGCACTTCAATTTGGCATTCATTTACCATTATATTTTGGCTATGCTTCATTGCATTCAAGACAGCATGTATTAAACCTCAGCAACTGTACTTTTTATTCCTTAGTTATATTCCTTATAAATATGAAGAATGCTAACAACATTTACGTCTCTACCTATCCACCAATACTGTCACACAGCAAACATCACCTACCTCTAACATAATAGGCAATACCTGGTTGTTCCAACTTTATTCTTAAAATTTTCTTATAAGAAAGGGAACTTTTACTGTCTGACATACACAATTAATTTGTGATGCAATGGAGAATGGGCCTTGGGAATTTGAAGGCTAACTAAGCTGTAGGGAATTTCTGTGGGAATTGTCAAAATGCCAACAGGTTATGGACAAAGAATGAAACTAGGGATTTATTACATATACATGTCCAAATAAATGTCAATCAAGAGTTACAAGGGTGGCAGGATACAAGCTTAACTCAAAAAAACTCAGTAGTCTTTTATATACAGATGATAAATGGGCTGAGAAAGAAATCAGAGAAACATCACCCTTTACAATAGCCACAAACAACATTAACTATCTGGGGATAATGCTAATAAAACAAGTGAAAGACCTGTATATCAAGAACTTTGAGTCTCTAAAGAAAAATTTAAAAAGATACCAGTAAATGGAAAAATCTCCCATGCTCTTGCATTGGTAGCATCAAAATAGCAGAAATGGCAATCTTGCCAAAAGCAATCTACAGAATCAATGCAGTCCCCATCAAAATACCAGCACAATTCTTCACAGACTTTCAAAGAACAATAATCACTTTTTATGGAAAAACAAATGACCCAGGATAGCCAAAATAACCCTGTACAATAAAGGAACTTCCAAAGGCATCACCATCCCTAACTTCAAGCTCTATTACAGAGCTATAGTCCTGAAAACAGCTTGGTATTAGCACAAAGATAAACAGGTAGACCAATGGAATCGAATTTGAAAACCCTGATTTTAACCCACACACCTATGAAAACTCAATTTTTGACAAAGAAGCTAAAATTACACAATGAGAAAAAGAAAGCATCTTTAACAAATAGTGCTGGCATAATTGGATATTGGCATGTAAAAGACTGCAGATAGATCCATGTTTATTGCCGTGCACAAAACATAAATCCAAATGGATCAAAGACCTCAACATAAATCCAGCCACGCTGAACCTGTTAGAAGAGAAAGTGAGAGGTACCTCTGAATGAATTGGTACAGGAGACCGCTTCCTAAACATAACACCAGTAGCACAAACACTGAAATCAACAATTACCAAATGGGACCTCCTGAAACTAAGATGTTTCTGTAAGGCATCTGTAAGATCAGAGGGCTGATTTCCAAAATTTACAAAGAACTCAAGAAGCAAGTCTCCAAAACACTAAAGGATCCAATTAAAAAGTGGGCTACAGAACTAAATAGAGAATTCTCAATAGAGGAGTCTAAAATGTTTGAAAGACATCAACATCCTTAGCCACTAAGGAAATGCAAATCAAAACAACTCTGAGATACCATTTCACTCCTGTCAGAATGGCTAAAATCAAAAACACCAATGACAATTTATGCTGGAGAGGATGTGGAGAAAGGGGAACACTCCTCCACTGATGGTGGGAGTGCCAACTCTTACAGCCACTTTGGAAATCAGTATGGAGATTCCTCAGGAAAATGGGAATCTCTCTACCACAAGACCCAGCAGTTCCACTCTTAGGCATATATCCAAAAGATGCGCATTCATACAACAAGGACATCTGTCCAACCATGTTCATAGCAGCATTATTTATGATAGCCAGAACCTGGAAGCAACCTAGATCAATGGAATCTTGAAATTCGCAGGCAAATGAATGGAACTAGAAGAAACCATCATGAGTGAGGTAACCCAGTCACAAAAAGATAAACAGGGTGTGTCCTCACTCATGTATCAATTTTAGACATAGAGTAAATGATTACCAGCCTACAATCCATACTGCCAGAGAAGCTAGGAAATAATGTATGTCTAAGAGAGACACACATGATCCCCCCCTGAGAAGGGGAAAGAGACAAGATCTCCTGAGATAACTGGGAGCATGGGGGAGGGAAGAGGGAGTTAAAAGAAAGAGATGGGGAGAAGAGGAGGGGAAAGGAGGACATGAGGGAGCATAAAAATTGAGTTGGGGAAGAATAGAGCAGAGCAAGAAAAGAGATAACATAATAGAGTGTGCCACTATAGGTTAAACAAGAAATCAAGAGAAATCTGGCACTAGGGAAATGTCCAGAGATCTACAAGGATGACCCCAACTAACAATCTAAGCAATAGTGGAGAGGCTACCTTTAATGCCCTTCTCCAATAATGAAATTGATGACTGCCTTACATGCCATCCTAGAGCCTTCATCCAGTGGCTGATGGAAGAAGAAGGAGACATCCACAGCTAAACACTGAGCCAGACTCCTGGAATTCAGTTGCAGAGAGGGAGGAATAATGAACAAAGAGGCCAAGACCAGGTTGGAGAAATCCCCAGAAACAGCTGACCTCAACAAGGGGGAGCGCATGTTCCCCAGAATGACAGCTGGGAAACCAGCAAAGGATCGACCCAGATCCCCTGAATGTGGGTGTCAATTAGGAGGTCTTGGCAATCTATGGGGCCTCTAGTAGTGGATCAGTATTTATCCCTAGTATATGAATGGACTTTGGCAATCCATTCCACATAGAGGGATACTCTCTCAGTCTAGACACACAGGGGAGGGCCTAGGCTCTGTTCCAAATGATATAACAGACTTTAAAGATCCCCCATGGAAGGCCTCACCCTCCCTGGGGAGCAGAAAGGGGATGGGGTAGGGAGTCCGTGTGGGCAGTGTAGGAGGGGAGGAAGAGGGAACTGGGTTTGACATGTGAAACAAGCTTGTTTCTAATTTAAATTAAAGAAAAAGAGAAAGATAGAAAACAAAGAATTATGTGTCAAGGAGTTTGTCACATTTCATCACCTTCCTTTACATATATTGCATTTGTGCATGTGTATTCATCCCGCACATCATGTATTTAAGTCAGAGAATGACTACAGATAGTCAGTTCTCAATTTCTTCCATTTGTGGTCAGTGAGTCAAACTTGGATTGGTAGCAAAGCTTGGCAGTAGGTACCTTTACCTACTGAGCCATCTTACCAACTTCACGTTACAGGGCAGGAAAAATGGCTAGGTGATTAAGAGCCCTTGTTGCTTTGGCAGAGGACCTAGGTTTGGTTCCCAACAACCTCATAGTGGTTTACAATCACCATAATTCCAGTTCCAGAACATCTGATGCCCATTTCTGACTTCCATGGTGACTAGGCATATGTATGGTACATATACTGCCAAGGATTACAACCAATCCAAGTTTTGATAACACAAAAGATGAAAGAAAGGTGAGGTTAAATTCAATACCACCATCTTTAATGCTCAGAGAACACTGCAGAAGAGAGAAAAGAAAGGATATAAGACCCTTGTCTCATAAAGGAGAGAAGAGAAAAGCAGATCTAACAAAATAATAATAATTAAGAATTTCTACAATTAAATGAAAATGAATACACAGCATACTCAAACTTATGGAACACAGTGAAAGTGGTTCTAAGAGGCAACATTGTAGCATTAAGAGCATGTATTTAAAAAATGGAGACTGGATCTCTGCATCTGCTTCCATCATTTACTGGCCTCCAGGAGTTCAGTAGAAGAAAGGGCCCAATTATGTGAACAAGGGGCTCAAGATCATGATGGGCAAACCCACAGAGACAGCTGACCCTTCAAGGTCTAGAGAGCTCCTAGACTCTATACCAACAGTTGGGGAGCTTGCATGGGACCTCACTAGGTCCTCTGCATGGGGGTGACAGTTGTGTAACTTGGTCTGTTTGAGGGACAGTGGGATCAGGATCTTTCCCTGGTTCATGAGCTGGCTTTTTGGAACCCATTTCCTATGGTGGGATGCCTTGCTTAGCCTTAATGCAGAGTGAAGGGACTTGGTCCTGCCTCAACTTAATTTGTCAGATATTGTTGACTCTCCCACGGGAGTCAACTTACCCTTTGTAAGGAGTGGATAGTGATGGGTTGTGGGGAGGAGGGGAGAGAAGGGGAACCGCAGTTAGTATGTAAAATGAATAAAATTAAATAAAAAATGGTGTCATCTCATACTAAAAACTTAACAGTACACTTGGAAACTTGAGAACAAGAAGAAGAAATCACGCCTGAAAGCAGTGGAGGATAAGAAATAGTCAAACTCAGGGCTGAAATCAATAACAGTTGCAGATCTCTCTGTTGATTATGATTGACTACAAAGAGTTTCTCTGATGAGGACTGAGAGAAGAGTTAGTCAATGGATATAGTGATAAGCCATCAGGAGTTGGTACAGTACAATGCTCATTAGGGAAAAAAGTGGCAGTAGTTTCTCTCTCGTGTCCTCAGTCTATCTAGCCATAGGAGTTAGCCTGATAATGGTGCCAGGCATCTGTTTCATCTTTTGGAGCAGGACTTAAATCCATACAGAAAGTTGATGGCTACTCCCACGATATTCATGCCATTATTGGACTACTGGGTAATCTCTCGAAAGGCCATTAACTTCTGTGGCTTACAGGACTCCTGGGTTGCTATGGTTGATGATTTTTTTTCTTCTAGTAAGGTGCATAGTCCATTTTAACACTTTGTGAGACACTCAGTAGGGATGAAGATTCCAGGTCAATTCTATCTTTATTTCTTCATGTTCTTTGACTCAAGTATAAGCTGTCTTCAGCAATGTGGTCCTACTGTTAAACAGCCACATCCCTTGGGCCCTTACCATTTCCTGCTCTCCATGGGTACTAAATATAAAACGCACACTTTCTAAAGATTCCAATATACTGTCTAACAGTGAAAAAAACATGCTGCAGTTGTCTTTTTGGGTCTGGGTTACTTCACTGAGAAAGATTATTTCCACATACATCCATACCTTTGAATCCAATTATTTCATTTTTGTAGTAACTGAATAATATTCCATTGCACAAATATACCAGATAGTCATTATTTATCAGTTGGTGGACACCCAGCCAGTTTTCAGTTCTGAAGAATTGTTAATAAAGCAGCGATGCACATGGAATATCTAGTATCTCTGTAAAAGAATATAGAAGTCTTTGGTACATTCCAAGTGGTGTAGCTGGATCATGTGGTAGATCTATTTTCAGATTTTTGAGTACCACCACAATGATTTCCTTCAAGACTCTGCCAATTTGAACTCCCATAAGCCCTCCAGGAGTGTTTACCAACCTCCAAATACATGCCAGCATTTGTCTTCATTTGGTTTTTGGAACCTGGTCATTCTAAGTAAGATAAGAGGAAATCTCAAAGTAGTTTTAAATTGTGTTTTTCTATAGCTAAGGATGCTAAACTGTTTCTTAAAATGTAGGTTAGCATTTGAGAACTCTTTTTCTTCAGTTCCATAGCTCATTTTTAAAGAGGATGTTTGTTTCCTTGATGTTTGGGTTTGGTTGTTTTTCTTTATCTATTCAAGATGGCATTCCTCTTTACAACACACAGTTGGTAAAGTTGGTGAAGACTTTTTCCACTATGTAACCTTCTAATCTTCTTCTTCTCCTTCTTCTCCTCCTCCTTCTTTTCCCTCTTCTTCTTCTTCTTCTTTTTCTTCTTCTTCTTCTTCTTCTTCTTCTTCTTCTTCTTCTTCTTCTTCTTCTTCTTCTTCTTCTCCTTCTTCTCCTTCTTCTTCTTCTTCTTCTCCTTCTTCTTCTTCTTCTCCTCCTTCTTTTTCCTCTTCTTCTTCTTCTTTTTCTTCTTCTTGTTCTTCTTCTTGTTCTTCTTCTTCTTGTTCTTCTTCTTCTTCTCCTTCTTCTTCTTCTCCTTCTCCTTCTCCTTCTCTTCTCCTTCTCCTTCTCCTCTTCTCCTCTTCTCCTTCTCCTTCTCCTTCTTCTTCTTCTTCTCATGAATGACAGTATTATTTGCTGTACAAAATCCTTTTTTCTCTTTCATGAGGCCCAATTTATCAACTACCTGTCTTAAAGACTCTGAAAACAGCAACCTGCTCATAAATTTCTATTCTGTGTTTCAGTGTATTCTCTGTTTTCTCCTCTATAAGACTGAAGGTATCAGGTCTTATGCCGACGTCTTTGATCAATTTCGAGTTGAATTTTATGTAGGGTGAGAGATGAGGAACAATTTTCCTTCTACATACAGCGATCCAGTTGACCAGCATCATTTGTTGAAGATGCTATTTTGTTAAGCAATGCATATTCACATTTTCCTTTTAATGTATAAAATAGGTAGTTACATGTATGGTGGTTTTATGCTTGTCTTTACATTCCTTTAATCAATGAGTCTTTTTATGATAGTACTCTGCTTTTCTTTTTAATAATTTATTTATTTTTATTTTAAGTGCATTGGTGATTTCCCTGCATATATGTCTGTGCAAGGGTGTCAGACTGTGGAGTTACAGACAGTTGTGAGATGCCATGTGGGGGCTGATAATAGAATCCAGGTCCTCTGGAGGAGCAGTCAGGGCTCTTAACCACTAAGCCATCTCTGAAGCCCATATTATGTTGCTGTTATTAATTTGTCTTTGTCATATCTGCTCATTCTTATAGATCATGTATTTTAAAGCCTGGGCTCTTGAGTATAAAAAAGTTTAATCTGTGCTTCTTAATTTTTTCTTATATGTATCTCTTTCTATTTTGTCTCAACCTTTTCACCATCCCTAAGATTCATAAATATGGAAAGTTGCCTATGATGTTGTCTATTAATGATACTATCTGATGTGGTTTTAGTTGATTTACTATCTCCTTGATTTCAAGTTTTTCTATTTACAAATGTTTTTAAATTCCTTATGGAATCTTTTCTTCCATATATTGGACATTAACCTTCAGTTTACAAACTTTCATTAACTTTGGAGAAAATCTTATCAGGTATTTATAGTGTGCTGTTTATTTAATAATTTGCTCATTTATTTTATCAACATGACACAAGCTGGAATTATCTGGGAAGAGGAAACTTCAACTGGACAAAGTATCTCCATTAGTCTATAGTCCTACAGATGAATATGTGGGGCAATTTTATTAATTATTTATACAGGAATGGGCAGCCCTCTCTGGATCATATGAACCATGGAAAGATTTTAATTGAGAACCATAAAAAACAAGCCAATAGGGAGCACTATTATGTGTTCTCCCATTCAGTCCTGTGTAGCTGCCTTTAGATTCTGGCCTGATTTCCAAGCATTATGGACTATAAGCTACATGATTCTACTTTTGGTCATAGTGTTTATTATAGCAACATAAATCAAAGTAAAACAGAAATATTTCCTTAAACTATGCATCTGCTTGTTTGAGCTGTCTATGTACTCACTGTTTTAAGAAATAAGATTTCCTCCAATGACATTTAGCCTATCTCATTAGCTTTGCATTCCCTTATAGTAGAGTCAGTAGGTTGTGGATGGATAGTAGGAGGAGAGATTGTATCTCATTCTTTGTTTTTATTTGCCATGTTTTATGTATCTGTTGCAGGAGGGAAAGTTGTCTTTCAGTTTTGATTTTCCCTTCTTCTGAGTGTATTTCAATGTTTTGTTTAACGTGATTCTTCCAAGATTTATGTCTGCATGAGTTCTCCTATTAATACTGGTGAAACGTAATGCTGATTGTCACATGGAATGGCTGTGTATTTATCTCTTGACCATAAGCCAATAAGATCAGGAGTGGCTCTACACACTAGGTCACAAGGCAACCAGATAGACTCAACTATGATCATCTTAAAGATTCTGAGAACCTACTGGAAGCTGAATAAGTAAAGTCATACCTGCTGAGATCTATGTGTTATTTAAATGTTTAAAGCCACAATCCTGAAGCTATCCCTTGAAACATAGCATTATTGACAATGTGTCTTGCAATAACCACTGGAACTACAGAAATAAAAATTCTCTACCAACATTGAAACTTGAAATTAATTTATCCCAAGACTTTGTCTCTCAGAAGAACTGAAGCACAATGAATCCAATCTCAAGTTTTGTCCTGACCTCTGAGACTACTGGAGATAGAACGCTGTTCAGTCAGTGCCCTCAGGCTATTACATAAACTACATTGTCTGTGAGTGTATTTAGATGAAAATCCTTATCAAAATTTCAATGTATCAGTATATTGAAAATTTTAATATTATATTTCATAGATTTTATATAGATGCACTGTGTCATTCTATATAGATGAACTGTGCTTTAAGACCTTATTGAAAACTTAGTTGACCCCAAAATATAATTTCTATATATTTTTAAAAATTCAGAGTTCCCAAGTGTAGGAGTGTGTATTTGTCAGGCCTTTCAATGTATTATCATCCACAGCTAAGCACTGGGCTGAACTACTGGATTCCAAGTGTAGAGAGGGAGGAGCAACAACATGAGCAAAGGGGTCAAGACCATGTTGGGGAAGTCCACAGAAACAGCTGACCCAAACAATTGTGAGATCACTGACCCCAGACTAACATCTGGGGAACCTGAATAAGACCAAACTAGGCCTCCTGAACGTGGGTGCCAGTTGTGGGGTTTGGGCAGTCTAATGGGCAGCTGGTAGTAGAACCAGTATGTATCCCTAGTGCATGAACTGACTTTTTGGAGCTCATTCCCTATGGAGGGATACTCTTCTAGCCTAGAAACAGGGGGGAGGGCCTTTGCCCTGCCTCAAATGATGAGATAGACTTTGATGAATCCCCATGGGAGGCCTTGCCCTCTCTAAGGAGTAGTTGGGGATGGGTGGGGAGATGGTGGGGGAAGTGGGAGGACAGGAGGGACAGGGAACTGGCAATGGTATGTAAAATAAGATTGTTTTAAAAATAAAAATACTGACATTTATAAGAGTAAACGATGGAAACTGCCGAGTTTTGTTGCTGTTGTTGTTTTTAATTGAAGCTTACTTCAATTAATATATGAAAATGTAAAGTATTGCACATATTATTGAGGTACCATATGACACTTTGATGCATGTATATATTGCATGATGTTGAAAGCAAGATGACTGTATCCATCTTCTTGAAACATTCATCTTTTCATTTGTTCATTTGCTTCAGGGTTTTTAGTTTTGTTTTTTTGTTTTTGGTTTTTGGTTTTTCTAGGGTCTGCTACATACCTCAAACTGGCTTTGAATTTCTACAACATTCACATTACAACCATAGCCAAGAGCAGAGAGAAAGTTATATACACAAGCACACTTGCCTGTTTGTACAATTTTTACTATAGCATGAAATCTTTTTCTCTTTGATTTTTACCTTAAAAGTAATATTTTCCCTTGAGTAATTACTTTTCTGAGTTAATGATAATTTTTTATGATTTTTGAATGATTTAACTTTCAATAAAAACTCAATGATTATTTGTTCCTATTATTTTTTGATTTCTTGGTTTTCTTTAGATTTTTTATTATTTTTTTTTGAAATTATGATGTAACTCTTCCCTCTCCCCTGGCTTCATTTAAAAAAAAACATGCACCACCCATTTTCTCTTTCTCAAATTCATACACATTTTTTTCTTTGTGGCTAAAAATCTTGAAAATAAGATGTATATTGCAACTAATGAAAAATAAGCCATCTTTGGTTATTTTTCAATTTTATTTCCTAAGGCTTTTAGTGAAATGTACAAAACAAACACATTTACAGAGAGTATATCCTCCCCATTGAGGGAAATGTAATGCCAACATATACTTACTCAGAGTTTCCCTTTACAGATCTATTCAGGCCATGTGAAAGCCACAACAGCCTTGATTCCTTGGTGTCCTCCATGCCCTCTGGCTCTGCTTACAGCCTTTTGGACCCTCTTCCATGGGTTCCCTGATCCTCTAAGGGAAGTATTAAATGAAGACATCCCATTTGGTACTGAGTGTTCCAAAGTCTCTCATTTGCTCCATCTTGTCTAATTTCTGCATTTTTTCATTCTAAGAATCTCTTTGAAGATGTCTGAGCAAGGCATTTATAAAAGAATGCTGTTAGAAGTCATTTTATTGCTGTGTTCATTTATCAGAACACTAGCATTTGGCTTTGCTCTAGGCCTATGGTTTATCTAGTGTCAGGTTCCTGGCAACCCAAACACTGTCAGATTACATTTCCTGGAATGAACTGTAAACCAGATCAGCTAATGGTTGGCTACTCCCAGAAGTTTGGGCTAGCATTGCACTAGCCCATTTAGCAGTCAGATCATCATTGGAGACTGAAGGGTGTTCTGTAGCCTCCCACTTTGTTCAAATGATTGTGTCCTTTGTCATACAGAAGTTTCCCAGTTTCGTGAGGTTACATTTATTAATTGTTGATCATAGTACTAATGAAAAACTTTTCCTAATCCAGTGAGTTCAAGACTACTGTAGCATGAATGGTTCTGGCCCAGGCAGGGTCGCAAAGCTCTTGAGTCCCAAATAAACACACAAAGACTTACATTAATTATGAAACTGTTGACTGATGACTATGGCTTCTTATTGGCTAGCTTTGTCTTAATTGTTAGCACATTTCTATTAATCTATGTATTTCCACCTGGTCTTGGCTTACCAGAGAAAGCCTGGTGCATCGTCTCTTCCGGGACTCACATGGTGACTCCTTCTGCCTACTTTTTCCAGAATTCTCCTCATCTTGTAGCCCTACCTATACTTCCTGCCTGGCCAGTCAATCAGTGCTTAATCATCAACCAATAAGAGAAACATATATACAGAAGGACATCTCCCATCAGAGTACTCCCTATTCTTCATTCCATCAGATTAAGTGTATCTGGCATAATGTTGATGTCTCAGATCCATTTAGAGTTGAGCTTTGGAAAGGATTGTAAGTATGGGTCTATTTACATTCTTCTCAATGTAACTATCCAGTTTGACAAAACTATTTGTTGAGAATGGGCTAGCAAAACCGGCAGAGACAGCTGATCTGAACAGGGGAGAGCTCTTGGACCCCAGACCGACAGCAGGGAGGCCAGCATGGAACTGATCCGGACCCCCCGAATGTGAGTGTCAGTGAGGAGGCCTGGGCAACCTATGGGGCCCTGAGCAATGGATCAGTGTTTCTCCCTGGAATACAAACAGATATCGTGTGCCCATAGCACAAAGAGGGATGCTCTCTCAGCCTGGACTCTTAAGGGAGTGCCTGGACCCTACCCGGAGTGAAATGACAGACTCTAGATATCCCCTATGCGGAAGGAATTGGCAATAGGGTGGGAGGCTGGGGGGAGTGCGGAAGGAGGGAAGGGAGAGGGAACTGGGATTGACATGTAAAACAAGCTATTTAAAATTTTTAAAATTTTTTAAAAACTATTTGTTGAAGATGCTTTTGTCCAGTGTGTACTCCTGACTTATTTATAAAAAATCAAGGTATGTGGAATTATGTCTGGATCTTTAATTGCATTCCAATGCTCACTATGTAAAGTTTTCTGCCAATGTATGCTGTTTTTATAACTATAGCTCTGTAGTAGAATTTGAGAACAGGGATGGTGATTGTCCAGCAGTTCTTTTACTATTCATGACAATTTTTTTCTATCCAGAGTTTTGTTTACTTTTTTCATTTTTTACTTTTTTATTTCATTTTACATTCCAACCACAGTTCTCGCTCCTACCCCCCTTTCCTCCTCCCACTCTCCCTTACCTCCCCCCAAGCCCATCCAAAGTCCATTCCTCCTCAGGTTAAGTGCCTCCATGGGGAGTCAATATAGTCTGGTAAAATACATTGGGGCAGAGCCCGGGCCCTCTCCCATGCATTAACACTTAGCATGGCATCCCTCTATGGGGACTGGGCTCCAACAAATTAGCACATGTACCAGGATTATATCGTGGTCCTACTACCTCTGCGCATTATCTCATCCTAAGGAATTGGCTTCAACAAGCTAGCTCATGTACCATGCTTGTATCATGGTTCTACTGCCAGGGACCCCTCTGATAGTCCAAGCTTCACAACTGTCTCCCACATACAGTGGGCCTATTTCAGTCCCCTGGAGTCTCCACTGTTGTAGGTCTAAGGTCCATGGGTTTCCATGAGCTTGGTTCAGCTGTCTCTGAAGATTTCTCCACTATGACCTTGACCTCCCTTGCTCATACGTTCCCTCCTCCCTCCCTTCACCTGGATTCCCATAGCTCATCCTGGTGCTTAGTTGTGGATCTCTGCATCTGATTCCATCAATTACTGGATGATGATAGTCGCGGTATTCATCAATGTGATTACAGGAGTAGGCCAGTTCAGGCATCCTCTCTACTACTGCTAGTTGCCTTAGTTGGGGTATCCCTTGTGTATTTCTGGGAGCTGCCCTAGCACAAGGTTTCTCCCTAAGCCCATAGTGGCTCTCTCTATTTAGATATCTTTTTCATCGCTCTTCCACTGCATCCCTCCTCGGCTAGGCCAACACATTCCCTCCTACTCTCCTCCCCCATTCCTTCCCCCTATTAAGCCCCCATCCCCAGTTTGCCCTGTAGATACCTAAGTTCTCTTCCCAGGGTGATGCATGTGTCCCTCTTCGGGTCCTCCTTGTCACCTAGATTCTCTGTTGCTGTGGACTTTAGTCTGGTACTTACATTTGCTTTACATTTAATAGCCACTTATGAGTGAATACACACCATGTTTGTCTTTCATAGTCTGGGTTACCTCACTCCAGAGTTCTTTGTTCTTCTCTATGAAGCTGAGAATTGTTCTTTCAAGTTCTGCATAGAATTTCACCAGAACTTTGTTGGGGGTTGCATTGAATCAGTTTATAGGTTTGATAGTACAGCCATTCTTACTATATCAATCCTATTGATTGAAGAGCAAGTGACATCTTTCCATATTGGATATCTTACTCAAATTCTTCCTTCAATGTCTTAAAGTGTCCATTATACAAGTCTTTCACTATTAGGTTAGAGTTACTCCAATATATTTTCTGAGGCCATTATAATTCCTGATTTCCTCCTTATTCTATGTGTCATTTGTTCATAGATAGACTATTATTTTTAATGAGTTAACATTATACCAGCTACTTTTGCAGAAAATGTTTAGCAGCTATAAGAGTTTTTCTGGAGGAAATTTTAGGGTCATTTATACATATACAATATGTAATTGAAGACACTTTGACTTCTTTCGTTCCTATTTGTATTCTTTTGATTTACTTCTGTTTTCTTATTGCTCTAACTAAAATTCCAAGTACTATACTGAATACATAATGAGAGAGGACAACCTTGTTTTGTTCCTAATTTTACTGTAAATGCTTTGAATTTCTTCCCATTTAGGTTGATGTCTTCTAAAAAGTGACCTCTGCTATTTTTAAGTACCTCCCTTAAATCCCTAATTACTATGGGATATTTTAATAAAGAGGAGTTGGATTTTGAATAATACCTTGTCTGAATCTAATGAGATGATCACGTGGTTTTCACCTTTCAGCCTGTTTATGTGATAGATTACATTTATCAGTTTATGAATATTGAACTTTTCCTACATGTCAAACTAGTTTATGGTGGATGATCTTTAGGATGCTTCCTGGATTCAGTTTGCAAGTATTTTATTGAGGGTTTTTTTAAATCTATGTTCATAAATGGAACTTGTCTGAAATTCCCTGGTTGTTGGCCCTTAATATGGCTTAGATAACAGGGTAACTGTGGCCTCTGTTTCTATTTTGTGGACTAATTTGAGGAGTATTTACATTGATTACATTGAAAGTCTGGTGGTATTCTGCAATGATTCCATCTGACCCAGGACTCCTTTTTGCTTGTAGACTTTCTTACATCCTCTATCTCATGAGAGGATAAGGCCTGATTAAATTACTAATCTGAGTCTTGATCGGCATATGGTATATATCAAGAATTTCAAGCATTTCTTTTAGATTTTCCCATTGGGTGGTATGCAGGTAATTAAGGTATGTCCCCATGATTCTCTGGGTTTCCTCGGTGTCTGTTGTGATAACTCTCTTTCATCAATTTTGTTCACTTATTTATTTGGATCTACTCTATTCATCTTTTAGTTAATTTGGTTTTATTAATATTATTGTTATTTTTCAAACAAGCAATTCTTTGTTTGATTGATTCATTAGCTGTTTTCTGTTTGTTTGTTTCTTTGTAATAATTTTAGTTCTGATTATGATTAATCCTGTCATCTACTCCTTTTTGGTGTTCTTTCTTCCATTTTGTTCTAGAGCTTTCCTATGTGTAATTAAGTTGTTAACATGAGATCTCTCCAGTATTTTTCTGTAGACATTTAGTGCTGTGGACTTGCCTCTTAGAATCATCATCATTGAGTCCCGTGGGTATGGGTATGTTGTGCTTTTACTTTCATTCAATTCTGAAAAGTTTTTAATTCCTTTCTAAATTCTGTCTTTACCAATTATTCATTCAGCAATAATTAACACCTATTCATTTTTATTAGTTTGTAACCTTTCTTTGTTGATATCTGTGGTGGTCAAACAAAATGCACATTGTTGTTCCAAATTTCTTGTGTTTGTTGACAACTTATTTCTGTCCAAGTGTGTGGTTAGTTTTGGAGAAAATTCCATGGGGTGCTAAAAACAAGATTACATTTGTAACATGAACAACAAAAAAAACAGGCCAGAGACAGATATTGGAGTTCAAACTGAAGATCAGGGAAGTAAAACACCCAAGCTACCAGAGAGCTCTTACCTCTTAACAAGCCTGGGGTGTTCCTGTTATCAACATGATAAGGAAGGCCTCATACTGAGACCCTTTTCCTTTCTTAAATACCTCACTGAATTCCTGGTATTAAAGGTGTGATCTCTAATTCTCTTTAGGATTGAATCAGTTTGGTGTAGCTCAGTGTGGCCTTGAATTAACAGAGAACCCTCTACCTCTTAGTCTTGGGTCCTGGGATAAAGGTGTGCCACCACCTCCTAGTTTCTGGGTGTTGGGATTAAAGGTGTGTCTGTGCCTGGCTTCTATGGCTTGTGGCTGACTTTAGTTTCTGAATCCTCAGCAAGCATTAATAAACCATAAATAATATGTCATTACATAAATTCTTTTTGTTTGGATGAAATATTATCTGATTACTTATTAGATTAAGTGGTTCTATCACATCACTTATCTCCAGCGTTTCTCTGCAGAGTTTTTGTTTGGATAACATGTCTGTGGGTGAAAGAATGATATTGAATTCATCCTCTACCAAGGTGTGGGTATAAATTGGGATTTTAGCCGTAGATGTTTATTTTATAAAATTGTATGTGTTTGTTTTTGGTGCACAGATACTTAGAATTGTAATATTCCTGGTGAATTTTCCACTGATGAGTATGTAGTGTACCTGTTTCCTCAAATTAGTTTTGGTTTCAATCTACTTTTCAGATGTTAAAAAGGAATGTTCTGGCTTGCTTCTTTTTTTTAAAGATTTATTTATTCATTTATTTATTATGTGTTCCGTGTTCTGCCTGCATGTCAGAAAAGGACAGCAGATCTCATTACAGATGGTTGTGAGCCACCATGTGGTTACTGGGAATTGAACTCAGGACCTTGGGAAAAGAAGTCAGTGCTCTTAACCTCTGAGCCATCTCTCCAGACCTCTGACTTGTTTTTTAAGACCCTTTATTTTAAATATCTTCTTTGCATCCCTTTACCTTGAAGTGACCTCTATCATTGTTGTTACAGCATTTTTCTTGGATGTATCAAAAGTATAGATCCCGTTTCATTTACAATCTGTTAGTCTGTGTCTTTATACCCAGGAATTAAGACCATTGATGTTTAACCTAAGAGCTCTGTTAGCTGTTTCCTGTTATTTTGTTGTTGTTCTGGGGTTGTTTTCCTCCCCTTTCTTTTGATTTCCTTGTCTAAGATTAATTATTACTGGTGGTTTCTTGGGTATACTTAACTTCTTCTGGTTTAACTTTTTCTTCTAGCACTTTCTGGAATGCTCAATTTGTATGTAGATACTTCTTAAATTTCATTTTGTAATGGAATGTCTTGAAAGTTTTATAGAGTGTAGTAGTTTGAGCAGGCATCTGTCAGGTCTTACAGAACATCCATTCAGGACCTGCTCATTTCTACAGTTTCCAGTGAAAGTTCAGGTGTTATACTAGTAGCTATTTTATATTTTATTTGATATTTTCCCTTATAGCTTATAATATTCTTTCTTGTTCTGTACATTTTGTGCTTTTATGTGTCATGGGAAATTTCTTTTCTGTCCAGTGTGTTTGGTGTCTTATATGCTACTTGTACCTTGAAAGGCACATATTCTTTAGGCCAAAGAAATTCTTTTATGATTCTGTTGAAAATATTTTCTGTACCTATGACTTTTTTCCTTTTCCTTTAACACTATATCATAGCAGTCTTTTCTTTGTATCCCAAATTTCTTGGATATTTTCTGGCTGAGTTTTTTTTCTTAGATTTAGCATTTTTCTTAAGTGAAGTAATTTCTTCTATCTTGTCTTCAATGTCTAAGATTTTTTCATCTCTTGTTTTCTCTAAGTAAAGTTTGTCTTTGAGGCTCCTCTTTGAGTTCCTAAATTTTTCACTTCCTGTTTTCCTATAGTTTGTGTTTCCTTTAGTTTCTGTTCACATTTTTGTGTCTTGAATGGTGTTCTTCATTGCATTCCCCTGTTTGTTCATGTTTTTGTAGACCTTCATTAATGGGTTTATTCATATCATCTCTAAGGCCATCTACCATCTTCATAATAGATATTTTGAAGCCCTTGTTTCGTACCTGATCTATATTGAATTTCTTGTGACATTCTATAGTAGAGTTGCTGGGCTTTAATTGGGACAAATTCTCCTGATTATTATTTTTGTTTTTACACCGACACCTAGGTATCTGGATCTGTGATGATTGCAATTCTAGGTGTTGATATCCACTCTTTGTTGACTTGGTGTTCCATTCCTTGGTTTCTGTTGTCCTCTCTGGAACGTGGGTGGCTGTTTTCTCCCTGATAAGAATGCTCTGAGATCTTGTTTCTAGGTATTAGGAGTTGACACTAATAAATGGGGATAGGCTGTAAGGTGAGTATTTCTTAGAATGCCCACAGGAAGGAGAAAACTTTCTTGTGTCACCAGGATCTGTGTAGACTTTGGGAAACGGAGGCAGTGGGGGAAGGACAGGAGATATATAAAGAAGCACAGCAGGCGATCTGCTGCTAAACTGAGGATAAGATTGGGGCATTAGAATTGGTAATTAAGGCGGGAGGGAAAGTGAAGTTTTCCTACCTGATTCCCTGGCTAAAAATGGCCAGCAGTTTTGCAAGGAATGCAGGTGATAGTGACTGAGACAACGGGATGGTGTGGGGGGGAAAGACCACAGGAGACCTTCTTAATCCCCTGGATATTGGATAGAGAGGAAGATGTCACTGCTATTGCTCTGCTACAAAGATGAAGATACAGACCCTACTGGGGAATTAGAGAACAGAAGGGATAGTAAAGATCACCTACCTAATTTTCTGGCATGCATGGCTGGCGCTGGTTCCAGTGAGCTTTTGTGTAACTCTTTTTTTTTTAAATAAAAAATGAAAATTTAAGATGATATAATATCACCAAACAACCTCAGTCCTTTGTGTGTTTGGTTAAGGCAGGAGGTGACATAAAGGAAAATTGTAAAAAAAGATAGATGCTTCCTGACAAGGATGTTGAACAGAGAGACTAAACTCTCCTCCCTTGTCCAGTAAGCACTAATGTATTCCCTGTGTCTAAGACAGCACAACAGGAACAGATGTGGGTATAAAGTGTTGACTAGAAGTATATCTCTGTGGTTAAGAGTATTTGCTGTTCTTTCAGAGGAGCCAAATACAATTCTGAGTACCACAGAGGTTCTAATCCATTACTGTAGTTCTTTTTGATCTGACATCCTCTTCTGAAGTCTGTGACAACAAGCACAACTGTAGTACAAAAACATGCATATAGGCAAAACATGCATATAAGTGAAATAATTCTTGAAAATGCTTTACAGCAATATGAATGACTACAGACTCACTAGAACATCATAGAGACCTGACTACATAGATACATGGTCTTATTTTAGCCTGTAAGTTAAAGAAGATAAACTCCAATGATTTCCTGGCTTGATGTATGATGATCAAGTCTCTGTGTATTTGTTAAAGCTACGCCATTATTAGAATTTCCTTTTCTTCCTTATGTTTCACAAGAATTTGAGAAGAAATAGGTGTTTGAAATGGCAACATACATTTTAAAAGTGCTTTTAAAACTGAGAACAGTGGAGGTCAGTTATAATTGTCATTGTACTTTGAGAAAAGTCCAAGAGACTGTGAAAGGAAAGCTAAGATGATGGTGTTTACAAAGACTATGAATCAGAAGCAGGAGCAAAGGAATGCCAGGAAGCTAGCGCGTTCCTTTTGTGGAGAGCCACAGCAGCCTGCTAACACGAGAAACTAGGTTTGTGTGGAGAGCACAGATGATGATAAAACAGAAAAATGGGAATGTGCATAAGGTCACTTAAGTGCTGCATTAGCAAGTATCATTTTGATAAGGAAGTAAGGGGAGACATTGCTAAATTTGACTGTGAGGGAATAAATGTTTGTAAAAAAATGACCTGTGGGAAATCCATCTTGTAATATGATGAGATGTTGAAAATAAGATTCTCCAAAGGTCTAGATGACAGCAAAGGCATTAGACTACAGTGTGAGCAGTGAAATAGAGAATGAGACCCCAAAGGATCAGAAGAAGCTGTGTCTCAACTCCAGGAAAAGAGAAAAGAAAAAAAGTCAAACACTTGCTTGTAAACTGTCCCTGGTAATATTGAGAATACCAACAGCAACATTGCAAAAAAGGTACTTGGCTTTTGATGGTACAAGCTACTACCCTATTAATCAAAATTAATTAACCTATTCATAAAATCTTACAGTGATGACACATTACACTTGCATAGACCTGGGGGATAGTTGCATAAATTATGAAGATATTACTTCTATGATTATGAAGATGCTGAAACTATTGGTTTTAGTATAAAATCATTTAGTGTTTTTAATCTTGCATCACTTAAAATTTAATCCTTAATCTGTCACACTCATCCATTGTACATAAACAAATCTGTTATTTCTGTTGCATCCTTTAAAACATACGAATTTTATTTTCTTCTATGTATAAATCAATCAAATTGCCCATAATACTACCTGACAAATGAAATCCAATCAATAACTTACAAATGCATGCCACATTACCCCTCCTGATTTCTCATTTTAAAACCAATTAACAAACTATTTGCTGGATAAATAACTTTTTCATGGAAGTTTTTACTTACTGGTTTCGAAGAGTATAAATCACAGGATTCATGAAGGGAAATATTACTGTGTGAAAGAAGGAAGCCACTTTGTCAGCTGACAAGGGTGTGAATGAACGGGTATAGACAAAAATTGCAGGTCCACACATAAGAAATATGATTATGACATGAGTGGTACACGTGGATATAGCTTTGTTCTTTCCTTCAGAAGCTGACCTGTGAACATGGCATAAAATAACCTTGTAGGAAGTCAGAAGCCCAAGGAAGCACAAGAGAGTAAGCAGTCCACTATTGAAGATCATTAGGAGCTCAACAGCAAAGGTGTCTGTACAGGCTAACTTGATGACCTGAGGCACATCACAGAAGAAGTTATCTACATGGTTTGGACCACAGAAAGGCAAACGGAGAATGAGGATGACCTGAAGAATGGAGTGAAGAAAGCCTCCAAACCACAGGGCCAACAACATCACATAGCAGGCTCTAGGACTCATGACAGAGGAATAGTGTAAAGGCTTGCAGATGGCAATGTACCGGTCAAAGGCCATCACAACCAGAAGTAACCCTTCCCCTCCTCCAAGGAAATGCAAGAAAAATAGCTGAGTGACACAGTCTTTATAGGAGATTACCTTCTTCTCAGAGAAGATGTCTACCAACATCCTGGGAGTCACAATGAAGGAGTAGGAGGCATCCAGGAAAGCCAGATTTCCCAGGAAGAAATAAAGTGGGGCACTGAGTCCAGGGTCTGACCTGATGGTCAAGATGATGAGGACATTTCCAGGAAAAACTGGTGATGTAGAAAATTAAGCTCAGAACAAAGACCAAGAGCTCAATTTCATGTGACTGGGTCAGTCCTATGAGGATGAATTCTGTGACAACTGTCCTGTTTTCTGTCTCCAAAACTAGTCCCTACAGAACACAATCAAGTGTTTATTTCCATGACTTCAACCTAGAATCACACCTGTTCTCCTTTTGTCCTCCTTTTAGAAACATAGTTATATACAAGTAAATTATCCCCTCACTCTCCATATATAAATTGTCTCCTTGTTCCATTAGCTTCTACATTTCATAACTGCCAAACATTCTACTCTAAACTGCACCTTCCTGCTGTCATTAGTCCTGAACTCCTATTTGACTCTTGTGTGAAGAAAAAGATGCCATTTTTCTGGGTTTATTTCTCATTACCCGGAGACTATTTCTTTTGTTGTTGTTTTTCTTTGTTTTGATTTAATTTGATTTGATTTATTGATATGATTTTGCTTTTGACAAAAAAAACAACCGACTTGCACATGTTAAAGTCTTCATGTAAATATTTTACAAGGGGATGGATGATGACAGACAGTAAGGAGAAGTGGCACATGCATTCAGTGTCTTAACTATAATATCATTGTTTCACATGAATATTTATTTATCAAAACTACTGAACTATACTATCGGTTGATATTTTTTAGATGTCAATTATGTTTTAAGTATGCTTGCCCAATTAAACACACACACACACACACACAAACACACACATACAAACACACAGATACACAAAATCTCATTTCCTGAGGACATTTTTTCTTACAAAATTGTAGCCATTAATCATGAGTGAATGCAGCTGCCGCTGGGCAATTATTGAAGCAAAAACTTATACTTTTTTCCATACAATCTCCCTGTGAGGAGTGTGGTTCATATCAGGATGAATGTGAAAATTTACTGATGTCATAGCTGCAGCAATTTCATGATATGTATATTTTTATCTAAGTGTTTGACGTCCTGTATTTTAGGTTTTATAGTTTTTATAGAATCATTCTGTTGTTGACTATAAAATATGCAAAGAAACCATTAAGCTATGTGTTTAGCATAAGTAGGTTGGGGAATAAATAATCAAAGACTCATATATTACATAAAAATAATTTAGTCTGATACTGATAGAGAATGATGTTTTATACAGTTTTATTTACAAAATGCAATTTTTAAAAAATAATATCATTGAGTTAACTTCTCAAAGTACTCCATGCAATAGAAGCAGAAGGGTCTTTGCCAAACTCTTTTTACTAGGCTTCAATAACATTGACACCCAAGCCACAAAAAGACACAACTAAGAAAAAGAACTTCAGACCAATCTCCCCCATGAACATTGATGCAAAAATACTCAATAAAATACTGGCAAATAGGATCCAGGAACACATCAGAAAACTCATCCACCATGATCAAGTAGGCTTCATTCCAGGAATTCAGGGATGGTTGAATATATGAAAATCTGTCAATGTAATCTACCATATAAACAAGATGAAACAAAAACCAACATGATCATCTCACTAGATGCTGAAAAAGCCTTTGACAAATTCTAACACCCCTTCATGATAAACGTCTTGGAGAGATCTGGGATAACAGGAACATACCTAAACATAATAAAAGCTATTATACAGCTAACCAACAGCAAACATCAAATTGAATGGAGAGAAACTCAAGGCAATTTCTCTAAAATCAGGAACAAGGCAAGGCTGTCCCCTCTACGTATACCTCTTCAATATTGTACTTGAAGTTCTAGCCAGAGCAATAAGATAACAAAAGGAGATCAAGGGGATATGAATTGGAAAGGAAGAGGTAAAACTTTCACTATTTGCAGACGATATGATAGTCTATGTAAGCAACCCAAAGAATTCTACCAGGAAACTCCTACAGCTGATAAATACCTTCAGAAAAGTGGCAGGATACAAAATAAACTGAAAAAAATCAGTAGCCCTACTATATATAGACAATAAAGGGGATGAGAAAGAAATCAGTGAAACATCACCCTTTACAATAGCCACAAACACCATAAAATATCTTAGGATAATGTTAACCAAACAGGTGAAAGACCTGTATAGCAACACCTTTGAGTCTCTAAAGAAAGAAATTAAAGAAGATACCAGATGATGGAAAGATCTCCCTTGCTCTTGGATAGGTAGGATCAACGCAGGAAAAATGGCAGTCTTACCAAAAGCAATCTACAAATTCAATGCAATCCCTGTTAAAATACCAGCACAATTTTTCACCTACCTAGGAAGGACAGTCCTCAACTTTTTATGGAAAAACAAAAGACCCAGGATAGCAAAGACAACTCTGTTCAACAAAGCAACGTCTGGAAGCATCACCATCCCTGACTTCAAGCTCTATTATAGAGTGATAGTCATGAAAACAGCTTGGTATTGGCAAAAAAATAATAAACAGGTAGACCAATGGAATCGAATTGAAAACCCTGAGATTAATCCACAAACCTATGAACACCTGATTTTTGACAAAGAAGGTAAAATTATACAATGGAAAAAAGATAGCATCTTCAACAAATGGTGCTGGCATAACTGAATATTGACATGTAGAAGACTGCAGATAGATCCATGTCTGTTACCATGAACAAAACGTCTAAATGGATCAAAGACCTCAACATAAATCCAGCCACACTGAACCTGTTAGAAGAGAAAGTGGGACGTACCCTTGAATGAATTGGTACAGGAGACTGCTTCCTGAACATATAACACCAGTAGCACAAACACTGAGATCAACAATTAATAAATTGGACCTCCTGAAACTGAAAAGCTTCTGTAAGGCAAAGGACAGAGTCAGCAAGACAAAAGTGCACCACACAGATTGGGAAAAGTTATTCACAAACACCATGTCTGACAGAGGGCTGATCTTCAAAATTTACAAAGAACTCAAGAAACAAGTCTCCAAAACACCAAAGGATCTGATTAAAAAGTGGGGGACTGAACTAAATAGAGAATTCTCAATAGAGGAATATAAAATGGCTGAGAGATACTTAAGAAAGTGCTCAACATCCTTAGCGATTAGGGAAACGCAAATCAAAACAACTCTGAGATACCATCTTACTCCTGTCAGAGTGGATAAAATCAACAACACCAATGACAGTTTATGCTAGAGAGGCTGTGGAGAAAGAGGAACACTCATCCATTGCTGGTGGGAGTGCAAACTTGTACAGCCACTTTAGAAACCAGTATGGAGATTCCTCAGGAAAATGGGACTCAGTCTACCACAAGACCCAGCAATTCCACTCTAAGGCATATATCCAAAAGATGCCCATTCACACAACAAGGATGTCTGTTCCACTATGTTCATAGCAGCAGTGCATGTAATAGCTAGATCCTAGAAGAAGCCTAGATGCCCCACAACTGAAGAATGGATAGAGAAAATGTGGTACATTTACACAATGGAGTACTACTCAGTGGAAAAAAATAATGGAATCTTGAAATTTGCAGGCAAATGGATAGCACTAGAAGAAATCATCCTGAGTGAAGTAACGCAGTCACAAAAAGACAAACATGGTATGTCCTCACTCATCTATGGATTTTAGACATGAATCAGCCTACAATCCCAGTGCCAGTGAGTCTGGGAAACAGGGAGGTTCCCAAGAGAGATGCATGATACCCCAGAGAAGTGGAATGAGGCAAGATCTCCTGAGCAGATTGGGAACATGGGGGGGGGGAGAGGGAACCAAGAAAAAGGGAGGGGGATAAGAGGAGGGAAGAAGAAGGCATGGGAGAGCAGGAAGGTTGAGTCAAGGTAAGAATAGAGGAGAGCAGGTTGAGAGATACCATAATAGATGAAGTCATTGGAGTCATTATAGGCTTGAGGAGAGAGCTGACCCTAGAGATCTACAAGGATAACGCCAACCAGCAAACTAAGCAATAGTGGAGACTACATTCATAGTACCTCCTTGATGATAAGGCTGATGACTACCTTGTGTGCCATCCTAGAACCATCATCCAGGGACTGATGGAAGCAGAGGTAGATACCCACAACTAAACACTGAACTGAACTCCTGGAACCTAGTGACAGAGATGGAGGAGTGATGAGTAAAGGGGTCAAGACCGTGTTGGTGAAACCCACAAAGACAGATGACCAGACAAGGTGGAGCTCTTGAACCCCAGACTGATGACTGAGAGGCCAACCGGGGACTGATCCAGACTTCATGAATGTAGTGTCAGTGAAGAGGCCTCTGAAATCTCTAGGGCCTTGGGTAGTAGATCAGTGTTTACCATGGAGTACTAATGAACTTTGGGAGCCTATTCCAAATCGAGGGATGTTCTCTCTCTGGACACATGGGGAAGGGCCCAGGTCCTGCCCTGGATGAAATGACAGACTCTGGAGAACCATGGAGGGCCTCCCCCTCCCTGGGGAATGATATGGGTATTGGGTGGGGGGCTGGAGGGGTGCTGGTAGATGGACAAGGGAGGAGGGGTGGGAGAATGAGCTGGGTGGGAGCCTGAGTGGGCTGGTGGAAGTGCAGTAGGAGGGGAAGGAGAGGGAGCTGAGATTGACATGTGAAGCAAGCTTTTTTCTAAAAAAAAAAAAAAAGTAATAAAAAATCAAAAAAGTTATAAAAAATAAAATAAAGAGTTACAAGGTAAGCAGTGGGTTCTAAAACAAACATTCTGTCACTGACAGATTAGAGACCCTTGAGCAGGAACTAATCTGAATGTTCTCCTCCCTGAGGACAACCTTTCATGGCACCATGCAAACTTCCAAAGAAGGGATGCAGCCACAAGTCCTACCCAGCTCTGATGCCTATGAACCACAGCAATGACCAGTATGCAGTATTGGCACACATACCTTGGTGGTAACAAATAAACCTCTAATTTGACTTAAGACTCTCTCAATAAGGGGGAAATCTAGCTAAATAATCAGTGCTAATGAATTCATAGTTATTGAGGAGAATGGACAACTGCATGTTTACTAATCCAGCATAATCCCTAACAACAATGTAAACATTTGTCCTTGTGCTCACAGATAAGTGTAGTCTTCACTCCTCATCTAGAAAACTTCTCTTTGCAACAGAAGGAGACCACTACAGAAAAGTACAGTCAATTCAAATGCAGATTTGTGGGGGCCATCCTATAAAATACCCCTATGTGTATGGCTCAGAGGACATTTCAAAGTAGGCATGGAAAGTTTGTGAGAGCTCAAGGGTCAGAGAGTTTGCTGTGAGATTGTGTATCCCAGTAGTATCAGAAGCTACAACCAAGAAGTCTCACCATACTGATTGCCCAAATGGGACCTCAATACGGATGACAATGACTATGCCACAGCAGACAAAGAAAAGCCCAGGAGCTCTCAACCTTACACAAAATAATTTAGGTAACTGAGAAAATCTGGGTGTGGAAGAGATGATCTTTGCCAAAGAAGAAACACCAATTGTCCAATGACAATGGTCAGTCCTGAAAACACACATGCCAGTAAAATTGTGGATGAATAGAGTGTATTTAAAAAAACATATGTATGTACTCAATAACATTTAGTAAAAAAAGAGTGACTAAATTTGAAGGAGAACCCTGGGGGATATATGGGAGACTTTGGAGGAAGGAGGGGGTTGGAAGAAATGTTGTAATTATATCACAGTGTCAAAAATAAAAGAAAAAAATTCACTTTCTTTGAAACTGCTGGGGACGATTATAGGAAACTACAACCAAAATTCAGAGTTGTGGAGTCCAGCCCAATGAAAACATCTACAGTATAACTCTTACATCTAAAGAACAAAGGACTACCAGCCTACAATCTACACCTCCATAGAAGCTAGGAAACAAGGGGGACCCTAAGAGAGACATACATGTTCCCGCAGAGAAAGGGAAAGAGACAAGATCTCCATAGCAAATTGGGAGCACGGGGGGGGGGGCCCCCGCGGACCTTCCCCTGTAATGAGATTGATAATTATGCCATCATACAGTCTTTATCCAGAAGCTGATGGAAGCAGAAGAGCCACAGCTAAGCACTGAGCTGAACTGGAATCCAGTTGTAGAGAGGGAGGAGTGATGAGCAAAGGGGTCAAAACCATGCTGGAGAAACCCACAGAAACAGCTGACCTGAGCAAGTGGGATCCCAGTCTGACAGCTGGGAACCAGAATAAGACAGAACCAGGCCCCCGAACATGGGTTGTCAGTTAGTAGGCCTGAGCAATCTATGGGGCCTCTGGTAGTGGAACCAGTATTTATTCCTCGTACACTAATGGACTTTGGGAGCCCATTTCCCATGGAGGAATATTCTCTTAGCCTAGATACATGAGGGAGGACCTAGGCCCTGCCCCAAATGATGTGACAGACTATGATGATTCCTTGTGGAAGGCCTCACCCTCCCTGGAGAGTAGATGGGGGGTTGGGATAGGGTGATCAGTGAGAGACATGGGAGAATGGGAGGGAGAGGGAACTGGGACTGATATGTAAAATAAAATTGTTTCTAATTTAAATAAAAAATTTATAAAATAAAAAAAGAAGTAGACATGTAAATCAGGAAATGCTTTTCTAATCCAAAGACAAAGTCTTCCACCTTTCTCTAAAAACAGCATGGTCAGGTCTGTCACAATAATATGTCACTCTCAAGAACCGACATTGTATGACATGACAAAACATCACTGCCAAGGCAACTTAGGAAAAGCACTTAATTTGGGAGCTCACAGTTTCTGGGGGTTAGAGGCCAAAGCCTGTCATGGTAGGAGCATGGCAGCAGGCTGTCATGATGCTAGAGAAATAGCTGAGAGTCTGTGTTGAGATGCCAACCACAAGGCAGACAGAGAGTGAGCTGACTGCAATTGGCCTCGGATTTCAAAACTGCTAAAGTCTCCTTCAGTGATACACCTCCTCCAATGCCATATCTCCTAACCTATCCCAAATACTTCCATTTTCATCAATGAGGGGCCCAAGTATTCAACATGTGAGCCTATGGGTGTCCTTCTTATTCAAGCCACCACAAGGTGTGATGGCCGTCAGATGTCTGACCACTGGGAGCCCACCAGGCTTCAAGGAATAGCCTCAAGGCAGTAGTTGCACAGACTGTCTCATTGGGTTAAACTCGAAGTATCGCAGAAATGAAAATGTGAATCTGGGAAAGGACTTACAGAAAAGAGCAGTGATGAGAATGAGATAAAAGAATGTGGGGGAGAGAAAGAATAATTAGGACACATCATCTGCATATTTAAATTATCAAAGAACAAACTTAGTTCATTAAAAAGAAAGTTGCTTTTACAAATGAAAATTTTTGCTGTAATATAAGATCTCTTGCGCTCCGGGATCTCCTGGCCTGGGGATGTCAGCCAGGTCAACTCAACCTCAGAGGACCAAGCAACCAACTGAGAGAGCCGGTCTACTCCTGGCCCTACTCAGAGCAGAGGGCAGAGGGCAGAGGGCAGAGGGCAGAGGGCAGAGGGCAGAGGGCAGAGGGCAGAGGGCAGAGGTGAGCTCCAGGGCCCCATCTTGGTCCCGACTTCCTTCCGCTCACCCGCTCTGGGATCTCCTGGCCTGGGGGTTGCAGCCAGGTTGACTCACCCCAGAGGACCAAGAGACCAGGAGCCTACTGAGAGAGCCAGCCTACTCCAGCCCCCACTCAGGGCAGAGGACAGAGGAGAGGAAGAGGCTCTTTCTGCACCCACTGGAAGAAGGGATGGGAAGGAGACAATACAAAACCACAGTCAGCAACAGAAAAACAAATATGGCACCACCAGAGTCTAGAGACTCTATACCAGCAAGACTCAAACATTCCAATGCAAGCAAAGCAGAAGGGAATGACCTTAAAAACAACTTCATGAAAATGACAGAGTCCCTCAACAAAATACTTGCAAGCTGAAACACAGGTCTGTATCAAGAAGATCACACGTCAAAATCTGGTTGGCTTTTTTCCAGAGATGTGAAGGTGGTTCAAAATACATGAGTCAACAAAAGTAATAAATCATATAAATGGACTTAGCAAACAACGTGTCTCTTCCCAGAGACAGACTACCTCTCCCATTCCAAGCTTTCAAAGGTTGCTCTGATTTTTTCTATAGAGTTGAGGCCTCAAGGATACTTTGGCATGTTCCCTGGTATCATCCCTGTTGAGCTCACGTTTGGACAATAATATTGGTAGGATTTTATGGTTGCAGCTTTTGATATTACTAGCAGACACAATCTCACAGCAAACTCTGTCATTCTCTGCTCTTACAGTCTTTCCACTTCCTCTTCCACAATGTTCTGTGATGCTTAGGAGCTGAAGTGTTTTGTAGATATATCCATCAAGATAGGACTCCACACTGCATGTTGATTGGTTGTAGCTTCCTGTAGTGTTCATTGTAGCTAGAGTTTCTTTCCAGCCTAGTCCCACAGCCAATTGGCCCCAAATAAACACACAAAGACATTAATTTATAAACTGTTGGCAGATGGATGGGGCTTCTTATTGGCTTGCTCTGTCTTATTAATCCGTTTCTATTAATCTAAGTATTGCCATGAGGCTGTGGCTTACCTGTAATCTGACATGTTACTCCTTGGGCAGCATGGCCTCTCTTCCCTCTTCCTCCCCAGCCTTCTTCTGGCCTTGTAGCCCCACCTACACTTCCTGACTGGCCATCGGCCAAGCAGTGTTTTATTCATCAATCAATAAGAGAAACATATATACAGAAGGGCATCCCCCATCACCTCATTTAATTTTTCTTTATCTCTGACTAGTATCCTACAGTACATGTATACTACATTTTCATTGTCCCTTCATTGGCTGTAGGGCTTTTAGGTTGTTTCCATTTCCTAGCTATTATGAAAAGAGCAGCAATGAATGTGACTGTGTGTGATTCCAGGGCTGACCACTTGGTCCTGGATAATCAGTTGGGGGTGGGGGATCTCCTCTGGGGAAGACTATTTCTCCAGCTCTCAGCATTCCTTAGTTGGCAGTAGTTCTTTTTCAAGGCTTGGGGCCCCACATTAGCATGTCTATTGGTTTTTGCCTCTACACCTATAACCTGACTAAGCTTTAAGCATCACAAGCAGTGGGATACAAATTGTGACCCATGAGAATATATTAAGCTTATAATACCCTTTTTGAGTTTTTTAATTCATATAGCAAAAGTGTAGAGAACATGTGTGGGAATGGATTTTAAAAGTGTGGCAAAATGGGGAAAGTATCATCAAACTAGATTAAGCTGCGTATTTATATGGATCAATTAATTGATAATGCCTTTTAAGTTTCACATTCCAGCTCAGTTTTCTTTTAATTTGACTAGCTGTCTCAAATGAGAATGAAAAAATGCGCATCTGAGAATAAGCTGGAGATGCCTGATAACCCGTGGCCTAATATTAATGGAAGTAATCAGAGGCTTAGGGAAATTAAAATTTTAGGGTGGATTTGCCATGTAAAATTTAATCTTTCACAATGGTAGTATCTACAAGACATGTCCTTCACTGGTACTCTAAAAATACATCTGTGGAAGGATCCCAACTACCTAATGATCTCTGTCGTTACCTTTCATCATATGTAAGAACTCAAAATAGGAACCATAGATGCTAAACTGGATCATTTAAATGCAGTGATTCTAAATAGACCCCAGAGTAGCAAGAACTAAGTAGCAACACTTGAAACCACTGGAGGCTAGATGTGTATATTTATCATAATGGGCACCACAGGTAGAGAACTGCACAACTTTCTGACTCATATACACCTTTATCCTTGGTTAATTAGTCATAGTGTTGCCAGAAGTGGAATGAATTGGAAACCTTTTAAGTACTTCTACAATCTACATAAGAAGTCCAGCAGACAAGGGAACTCATCCCCAGTCCTAGAAGCATAATAAGAATAGGGTAGATATGTGTATTCAGAAGATAGAATAGGCCCACACTGCTCCATTGGCCTGTAGAATGGGACCTATTGTTATTTAAAAGCCAAATGGAAGGCATTATAAATACTTCTATCAGAGAAAACAATTAACAAAGACCTGCTGAGGTGTTTGCTAAGTGTAGCTGGAATATAGAATGGGTACCACAGAACTATAGAAAAAGAACTAGCACATAAAATCACATGGTTAGTTACAGGAACAAGAATTAAAATAGCTATGAGTGTTTACATATTTTGTTTAGAGAGGGAGAAAGGAGGGGCTGAAAAACATTTGCTATGACCTGACCTCTGGTAAAACTGAAGTCAGCCTGACCCTCAAGCATGTAGGATAATTATAGAAACTTGTGCTAACCTACATTGTTCTGCTTCTGTAACCACAAGACTTTCTGCTCCCCAAACAAACAGAAACACCATGGAAACACAACCGTGCCTTATTATTATTTAAAATTCATATCCTGCCAGGCTTGCTAATAGCCATCATAGCTATGTCAACAGGATTTTCCAAACATGTGGTTTTTACCTCTGTAAAACTCTTGCTCATCCAGCTTGGGGCTTTTGTTCTAGAATGGTAGTTACAGGAGTGTGTATCCCAGACCAGATCTGTGTGGCTGAATAAAAACTTCAAATTCATAAAGAGCTAGTCCTGGTCTCCTTCTCTTGGGTGAAAACAACCTGACTACAACAATACTAAGCAGACATTCATGTTTCCTTTTTCCTATTCTTTGACCATGTAAAATAACATTGATTAAGATAGTATCAGTAGATAAGCTTCAAGATGTTGCTTGAGTTCCTGCCCTGACTTCTCTCAATAATGGACTGTGAGATGGAAGTATAAACCAAATAAATTATTTCTTCTTCTAACCTGTTTTTGGTCCGAGTGTTTTAATTACAGCAACAGAAATCTAACTAGAATAGATGGCTAATCTTGACTTCCTGATTAGATCTGGGCAGATCTGTCAGAGCATATCCGAGAAGGATTAACTGGGGTGAGAAGGACCCTCCCTGAAATTGGCTAAGGCCATTCTCCAGTCACCCAACTATTCAGAGTTCCAGGGGGAAAGCTGTGCTGCTTGCCTCTCTGACTTTGTTTCTACTGGTATGTGGCATTTGTCCCAGGGCTACTGTTGCTGCTGCCATCTTTTTAATGCCATTAAAACTCAACTTCTTGGCCTTCTCATATGGACTGAACACCAGCAGCTCTCTATTAATCTACAGGGCATTTGGTACCAACTTAGGACTGCTGAGGCATCCATCCAGTCTTATGCAGCTGAGCACATTCTATATTCTCAACCACTCTCATACGCCATCAACCATTATTAAATTAGTCAGATGATATCGCTTAAGCCAATCAAACATTTGCCCCTTTTGTGATATGTATTTACTCTGTTAGTTCTGTTCCTCTAGAGAACCCATACTAATCAAGAGAAGGTAGGTTTGGGTTAAAAGAAGGCTCAAAATACCAACTTACATTCATGTATAAAAATATCACGGTGAAAGTCAATTATTGGTACAACACATATCAACAAACATTGATAAAGTTCATGAGTCTTTTTTCTCCTGCATCTTCTTGGTGAGGGGTTTGTAAAGAAGTGCTTTGTTACCACGCTGAAAACGAATCTTTTGGTGACCTCTGCTGGTTGCAAATGTATCATTATTGAGCCTTGGCCTTTGCCACCCCTATTCCTTCTCTCCAGCCTTGAAAAATAGAAAAATCTTCCATGTAGCAATTTCTCTTCATTTATCACTCTGAACTCAAAATTTCATTCTAGTTTTAGACTGCTAATATTCTGTATGATGTATGAGTTTAATCCAACATATGCATGTTTATCCAACATATGCGTCTGGTTTTAGAGAAATGTTCAGGATGGAAATGTAATGAGTTACTGTAACTATGTGTTTTCCTGGCATTTTATTTCATTTTGCCATCCCTGCCTGGACTTTTGCCATATGTTATTAGTTTAACATTGTTTCATCTAGGGTTCTCCAGAGTAACAGACTTATTGGAGTGGCACATGTTTGTATGAGAGTGGTCTAGCAATCATGTCTCCTAGTGAAAAGACCAATGGTCTTTTTGTTTTGTTTTATCATTCTATGAGACTAGATGTCTTAGTAGTCCCACTCTGGTGCTGTTGGTCTCTAGTCTATGTTAGAATACTGAAGAAACAGATTTGAATACCGGTGAAGGAATGCCTCAGCAACAGGACAGATGAACTTCCCAGCCAGAGAGGGAGCAAGGAGACAAGAAACCAAAAACTTCCTTCTTTCATATCCTTCTATGTGGGCTGCCACCAGAGTATTTGGGGTGGGTCCCCTGACCTCAAATGACCCATATTTAGAGTGAGTGCGTCTTCCCGCTGCAAGTGATCTAATCAAGAAAAACGCTCCACAGGTGTGCCCAGCTCTTGGTTTTTAGTTGATTATCAAGATACAGTCAATGCAAACATCTTTTAAATGTCATAACCTAACATTTTATGAATTCTGAAATGTTAATACATAATACCAGTCTTTCATTCTAGCTTCTTACACTTTACATGATTAGCTAAAGCTGGTTCCCTAGTAATTTCTTGATAAAAGTTCTTGGAAACAGCTTCCTCAACTTTCATCACACAGTTGGAAACTCTTTAGCATGTGTAAATAAATAGTAAAATAAAAAATTAAGTAAATTAAATAAATAATTTTGGACATGAAGTCTGAAAGTCACACTTGTTTCTGCAAAGAACATTTTTACTTTGTACTCCACCTTTCGCATTTACATAAAAATAGTAAATTAGGTTTCAGAACAAAGCATGATAGGTCAACTAACCTGGTTTTAATAGACCTGGATAAACTTCATGTCTTACTAAAGAAAGCTATGGATCTCTAGGATATTTTTATCAAAATATTTCCCACTATCAAAATATTTCCCACAGCACTTTGAGTCATTTTTTTGTAGGATCACATATTTTGAACATCTGATGAGCATTTTTTTAAACTAATTACAAGCAGGAGAAATGTAAAATACAGCTGAGGGTTTTTGTCAGTTCTATTAAGATCCATCTGTATGCTATGGAAGTCAGCAAAAATAATATGAGGTAAATAAAATCAAGGTTTAAAGTTTCAAACAAATCTATCTGATTAAATGCAATTTCAGTCTTTTGTATTTTCATGCTCTTAAAATGTTTCAAAACTCATAGGAGCCTAGTGCTGTATTCATTCCCAGGTGGTGAAGAGTCAACCCAATATTCAGGAATCAGAACTCCACTCTGTGTCATTGTGTTCCTAGAAAAGATGTCATGTTGAGCGCAGGAAATGAAGAAGGTCAATGCAAAGACAACGTTCAAAGCAATCAGCCAGCGTTATATACCACCACCCCATCTTATGTACTTGAGAGACACTGGGTCAGGCGTGAATTGTCTCCTAAGTAAGAAATGCATCTCTGTAAGTGAGTAGTAATACTAAATATTATCTCTGTGGTTATTTTTAATAATTCATGGATTCATAACTACCTTTTGTATTCTGAAATATGGTCAGTAATTGAATTTTAAGCACCAGAGAATAAGAAATAAGCCCCTACTAAACAATTTACTAGTCCATGGAATATATCATATCTAAGTAGTGTATCGCCTATATAAATTGCAGAACATGATTTAATGGGAAGTAACTGAGTTATAGTGTGAAATTTAAACATTAATTTAATGCTAAATTTATTTAAAGAAATATGCTATAGGAAATCACCAAGCAGGGGAAACAAACAGAAGTGACAAAGGCGATACAAGGTTTGTGTTTAAGGCATACAGCTATATGTCTACTGGTCCTAGCCAGCCTGGAGACCTTTTCCTTCAGGCCTGGCTTTACTCTGAAGGTTATCATGTAGGCTGTAAAACCGTGAGTTGGCTGGAGAATACATTTGAAATAGGAAAAAAATCAAACAAATTATATGGTGTTCTGAACGCATAAATATTGTTTCCATAATTGATAAAAAGCTCGAGACTTGTTGGTAATGGAATTAAGTGTGTGCCCCCTGAACTAGGAGTACAGGTGGCTTATGGAACAGAATCCTCAATTTCCATCACATCTGGGAGAGTTGGAAATAAAGGGCAAAACAAACAATATTATCCAGGCTCAAAAAGATACTTTGCCAAAAACTCCTGCTGGACCAAGGATGAAAACACAACAGCAATATTTAATTTGGTGACATAAAATTATGCTTACTTTCTGGCCATTTCTTCAAGTGTGTAATGAACATATCTACAAAATCTTATTTAATTTTATTATTTCACAACATGCATTAGAGTAGTTACTCAGTGAACAATTAATGAAATTGTGTATTTCTAATCATGGTCTGTTTGATACTTTGGGATGTATGTGTAAATTTGTTTCCATTTTAGTACCTTTGTGCTTTACCTTAAAAGGAAATGTAGGAAAATTATGAGTTTAAAAAAATCAGTGGTTGAGGCACCTTCTGCTCTTACAGAGGACCCAGATTTGTTCCCGGAGCCTACACACTGGCTTATAATCCTCTTTAACTCCAGTTCGAAGGGATCCAAGGCCGCCTTCTGACTTCTGAACACCAGACACGCATATGGTACACATGAACAGATGCAGACAAAACATTTGGACATACGAAATAAAAATAAACAAATCTCAGAGTTCAAATAAGAGGAAGTAAAAGCAACATTGCCACCACTTCCTACTTTGACAGAATGTAAAATGTGTCATTTATTTTTCACTTTTCTTTACAGAAAATGCATCTATTCACCAACTTCTTCATAGCTGCCTTTATCTCCTTGTTTCGTAATGTATAGATGATGGGGTTGAGTAAAGGAAATATGACAGTGTGAAACACAGACACCACTTTATCTAGAGAAAACGAGTCAAATGGACGAGCATAAATGTAGATGGATGGTCCAAACATTAGCACTACTATGGTGATGTGGGAATAGCAGGTGGATATGGCCCTGCTGGTGCTCTCACCTGAACTTGAGTGTCTCTTGAGCATGGCCAGAAGGAAGGCGTAAGACATTAACAGAGCAACGAAACACACCACAGAAATCAAGCCGCTGCTGAAGATCATCACTAACTCCTCCCTGAAAGTATTGGCACAGGCAATCCGGACAACCTGTGTGATGTCACAAAAATAATTGTCCAATTCATTGGGTCCACAAAACGGGAGCCGAACAATGAGAGCCACCTGTATTATAGAATGAACGAAGCCCCCTGTCCAGGAGAGAGCCACTAAGACACAACACAGACGGCGGTTCATGATGGTGGCATAATGGAGGGGGCGGCAGATGGCAGCGTAGCGGTCAAAGGCCATCACGGTGAGCAGGAACATCTCAGAGGCCCCGACGAAGTGCAAAAAGAAGAGCTGAGCGATGCACCCACCGAAGGAAATTGTCTTCCTTTCCACAAAGAAGTCTACAAGCATCTTAGGCGCTGTGATAGACGAGTACCAAATATCAAGAAAGGCTAGATTAGCCAGCAGGAAATACATGGGAGAGCTCAGGTGCGGGTCAAGCCTGACGGTACAGATAATAAGGATATTCACTGGAAGTATAAATAGGTAGAAGGATAAGAATATAACAAACAAGACTAGCTGCACTTCTCGAGTCTGAGATAGGCCAGTGAGAACAAACTCTGTCACGCTGGTATCATTTACAGGCCCCATTTCTTCAAATAAATTTCCATTGTAGCTATAGAAAATGAAAGAAAATATTATTACTCCAAATAGTATTTAAAAAGAATATATCACTATTCTCAAAAATTATAACATATTCTTAACATTAAGTTATTGCATTGGGAGAGTGGAAGATGACTCAGTGCTCTTGCTGAAAATGTCAGGTCAGTTTCTACCACCCACAAGGCAGCTAATACTACTCTGTAATTCTTTTCTGGTCTCCATGGGCAGCAGTATTCATGTGATGAACATACATACATGCGAGCAAAACTTTCACATACATGAAAATGGAATGAAAAAAACTTAAAGAGATTATATTAGGATATTCTTGCTGACTCCATTTTATATTAAAAACAAGATACAGAAAGTAAATTATGATCTCATGAATTAAACATACTGAAACCATATAAAATATGTCAGACACTTAAAAAACTACTTCAGGACAGTGTCACATACCTGAAAGCCAAATATAAGCTTCTTAATGCTGTAAAATTCTATTTTTTACAAAACTCGTTGGCAATCTTTTCTTCAAATATCTACCCTTCCTTTAATACTCAGTTTAGTAAACAATATGTGTGCTGATTTTGCAGTTATCTGATATGGAAATGTAGCCTCTTCTCTCTAGATCATTTTTGCTGGGAAATCTTGCTAGTTTGGAAAACTTAAGTACACTGATCTTTTAGTACTTTGTGACTTTTAATTTATTTTATATTTTCAACTACAGGCGTGTGTGTGCGTGTGTGTGTGAGTGTGTGAGTGAGTGTGTGTGAGTGAGTGAGTGTGTGTGTCTGTGTGTGTCTGTGTGACAGTGTGTGTGTGAGTGTGTGTGTGTGTGTGTGTGTGTGTGTGTGTGTGTGTGTGTTTGCATGCACACACACTGGTGCTTGGAACTCAGAGTTTTCAGCTCCCCCTGGAGCCACAGTCATGGGTGGCTATGGGCAACCCAACATGGGTTCTGGGAAAAGCTGAACTCTGGTCCCTTGTAGAGCACCAAGCACCACTGAGCTTTCTTCAAGGCCTCCAGTACTTGGTTTTAATTTATATTTAAAAAAAAACCATGATTTCATGCACAGTGAATGAATAACCACAATTTTACTGCTAAAGGCTTGCTGAGGGGTAACAGAAGCTGGAGACAGTGATCAGAGTGTAGGTGTGAAAATACCAACCCTCAAAAAGAAAGAAAATGACGGTTGCAAACAAAAGCACCAATAAAACCCAAACGAAACAAGATGAAACAAACCTACGAGGAAACAAAAACAAAACAAAAAGCCTTGAGGTCCGTTTTGTATTAGTGAACTACCCCTGGCATGGAGCATGCCTGCAGTGTAGTTAGTATATACCCAGTACAGTTGTGTGGGTAGGGAGGTGAGGGGGATCTGCAATGAGCTGTGGGGAGGGAAAAAATGATCAAAATATATAATATGAAAAAAATCAAATAAAAAGGCTTTGCTCATCACCGCATCAACTGTGAGGCTCACACACTGCTTCAGAAGAGGCAGAAGGAAGGATGGGTCGTCTGAGGAACAGGCATGCGTGCCATTGTAGCGCACCGCGTCATGCCGATTACTTCTGCCATTTCCAAGAGAAATTCAAAATACAATTATCCTAAAATCTTTGCTGAAGATTCAATAGTAAGTACAACGCTACTAAGAAAGGAAATCTACCAAACAAAAAGAAAACAGTCAAGTCAAGGTGTGATAGCACACGCTTGTGATCCAAGCTGGGAGGGGGGCGGGGCTGAGGCAGAAATACCACAAGTTTGAAGTTAGACTGCGTTACGTGGAAGGTTGGAGGTCAGCCTGTGCTACAGAGCAAGAGACAATCAACAGCAACAGTAACAAAAGGGATGAAGAGGGAAAATGAGACACTTGCTCTTTGAAGTAATGTCCAGTCTCTGAAGAATTTCTCATAATCAACAATCAGCTGTGATTATGGCGCTATTTGGGTTTCCTGATGTGTTATATAGTATTGCACTCCCTCATTTTTTTGCTTAACGAGAATAAGTATGAAACACAAGTTAGAGTTTTATCAAAGCAAGCAGATGTGACTGGTTCTTATAGGGACTATGTACATTGTTAATTAAAGAAATTTGATGGTTCTCCCTTTTAGCTTACTAAGTCAATTTATGCATAACTATAACAAGCAGTGTGTGACTTTCAACACAAGAACATCACTGTTCTAAAAAGAGACATAACAGGTGGGTACAGGAAGAAAAGCAAGAGCTTTCTGGAAATACCAGACATATTCAGAAAACTCGGTGGTATGAGACTGCTCAGACAAAAAGTGCTCATTTCCATTCATGGAAAGCCCAGTGTCGGCCTCAGTGAGTTACAAATCATAGTGCAAAAGAGAAGTTTGATGTTCAGCTTCAACCATTAAATCAAAAGAAAAGTATTATTCCAGCTTCCAACACTCAGCCATCTTAAAACATGTTAACCTACAATGGCCAATTTCTGGAGATTCCATATAGTGTGGTCTCCTTACTTACGGGAAAGGGCAGTCCACTGACTCCCTAGTAATGACATAGCAAGTATGTAATGGTAATATCGCAGCTAACTCATTTATAGTCACTGCCGAGTGAGCCTAGAGTTTCTGACCATCTAGAAGACCTCCACAGAGATCATCCAGCACATCCCAATACCCACTGTGGAGATTCTGCTCTTATGAAAGCAGATGAAAATGATTAATTTAGTAGTTCTTAATCAAGTGACTTCTCTCTCATTGTGGAAAGGAGAGGAATAGCTCAAAGAAGTAAACACTCTTACAAGGCCCTATGTTCTTTTAGCATTTTAATGGGGATTGCAATGTCTTTCTGATTGCTTGCATATCATCTAATATCTCCCGTGGCCTGCTCTATGCTCCCCATCAAAGAAGAAGCAGAGCAACTGTAAATTATCAAACTTGGGGCTGAGGAGTTGGCTCTGAAGACAAAGCACTTGCCAACACTTGTAAAGTTGGGAGCTCAGATCCACAGAACTCACATAGAAAACAAGCAGGAGTGGTAGCCACCTGTAATTCCACCACTCTGGAGGCACAGATGGGAAGACACCCAGGGCGAGCCAACACTGGTGAGCTCCAGGTTCAAGCAAAAGACCATGCCACAATAAAAAGTATTGACCAATGGTATGCACAGTGGGAAAAGGCACATGTCACCAAGACTGACGATCTGAGTTTAATCCCCAGAACAGAGCTGGTAGAACGAGAGAGACAATTTCTTCAAGTTGTCCTCTGACCTCCACAGGAGGCAAGTCATAGCACACACACACACACACACACACACACACACACACACACACACACAGAGAGAGAGAGAGAGAGAGAGAGAGAGAGAATAAATAATTTTAAAACTAATTTTAAGACGTGAAGAGTGATCAAGTAGGATAACTGCTGCCATCTTCAGGCCTCCACGTGCACATGCATAAATCTGCACACACATGTGGCACCCTGGCGTATGCAAACATGCCTATAAATGTACACCATGAATATCATACACATGCAAAAATGACACAAGCAAAACAATACAACATAGAATAAGTTGTGCAGCTTGCAATAATAAGATTAAGTTTTAATTGCTTCCAATATATTTCATAATAAACTCCAAGAGATTGCTTAGTAAGCTTACATTCTAGAACTGTCACTCTAAGTGCTGTGCAAGAAAAACTATAACGGGAAAAAGTAAGCTTTTACGTGGAAGACAGCCACAGCCATTTAGAAAAGTGAATATTTTGTTTAGAAACTATTTAGGAGACACAACTGGCAGTGTTTAAAGTGGATTCAGCATTAAAAATTGCTATACTACCAAAGTTAATTAGATGTTGAGATCATAACAGTAAGTTTATAAGAAGATGTTATGTCTTGTGTGCAAAACAAGGCTCATTTGGCAGCGTACCAAGACCTCAATACAATTGGCCTAGATTTTGTCATAAAATATATTCATGCTCTGCCATGGTCTAGGAAAGACTGGGCACTGTGTCAGTAAAAATCCACAGCCAGGAATCTTCATGTAATACTGAGTCAGGGCATTTCTTCCTTGGACTGCAAGTAGGAGGGTTTTTGTTCCACTATTTACTACAAAATACTAGATAGGTTGAAGAAGGGGAATTTTTCTTCACTCATCTTTGCTACCCAAATTTCTGGATAAAGCCCACTCCTTGTGAAAACACTTTGCAAACATCTATTCTTTATTTAATCTTTGGGGATGTAGTATCTAGAGGATTCTTATAAAGACAGCTAGGTGCACAAAGTCCTTCCCCACAGGTGAGTGAGCTGTGAGACCTCCTCCTCAAGGGAACCAGTGCTTTGGAGAAAAATAAGAGTCTATGCAGAAATTTGTCTTACTAACAATGTAAAACCCATTCATGCTGTTTGCATGGAATCTGAAGAGGCTATGATGACCAAGACTGAGACTAGAAAAATGAACAAAAAAAAATAAAGAAAATAAAACACTATACTAATGAAGGAAAAGAAATCTAAAAAATAAAAGTATACAAATCCTGTTTTTTTCTGAAAATGACAATACATTCTAATAGGTTACACACTGGACAATAGACAGGTTAAAGTGCTAACAAAATTTAAAATATTAATAGCTTCGTTACAGTGTTTTTTTTCTGAAAAATCCTCTCCAGAGGACAGAAGGCATACTACCCTCTCATACCTGCTGGTCACAGGGACAATGATGAAAATGGGTAGCATAATGTAACAGCGATCTCAAAGCCCAGCGGAAACACAAAGCAAAAAGGAGTGAAGTCAGAGGGCAGAAATAACATTGGTAAGTATATTAGGTACTAGTGTTTCTTAAAGGTGTAGATACAGAAATACACAAAAATGCTCTCAGAGAATGATACATGCTATAATACTTAATAACAGTACATTTAAACAGTGGAGTAAAGAATCAGGGGACATCATTAGAGACTTTCATCTTTACAGCTCTAATAAATGTCTAAATGTCACCTGCAGATACATACATACCACAGTACATATGTTTAATGTTTCAAGTAAATAAATTTAAAGAACTGTGGGATAATGTGCTGGGTGCCCAGTTCTCTAGTTTGGAGGACAGAGCCGTGAGCAATAACTGAAACACTTGGAGTCATAGCAGGGCACAGCCAACAAACTTTCTGAGGTTGCGGATATTTGTCAGTCAGCCGTCAACAGTTGCTCACTCTCAATATAAAGAATTTTACAGCTCTGCGGAGGAGGGGGCTCGAGTTAGGGTTTCTCTGTGTAACAGCCCTGGCTGCTGACTGTCCCGGAACTCACTCTTGTAGACCAGGCTGGCCTCAAACTCACAGAGATCCTCCTGCCTCTGCCTCCCGAGGGATTAAAGGTGCACACCACTTCCACCTGACTAAGATTGTAATAGGCTTTTAAGGAAAACTTTATGTTTAAAATGTTAATGTTCTATGAAAACAAAGTCTCATTGAGAGTAAGATTCAGAATGGTAAATTAAGAATTGTGTGATGATCATCTGGACAAGTCATGGTGTGATCACCACTGGTGATGTACACAACACCTAAAGAAGTCACTTCAACTGCTTTTAGAATAGTGAGCTTGCCTGCATTACTGCATGAACCATTATGAGAGTATTACAAAAGCGCATTCACTATGTGTAGGTGTGTGTGAAGACCTGGGAACCACAAATATTATAAGTAAACCAGCAGCAGGGAATATTAAGATGCAAAACTTGCTTAGCGTTGTATATACATAGCACATATGTAGGAAGAAAACATTAGGAGAGCATTTCTGTTCTTAACCTGATGACTGCTAAGGTTTCATTTGCTGCATTTATCTCAAATGTACACATACACAAACATTCAAATAGAAAAAATCAGAAAATCATTGTACATATGGAGACCTGAGTCTTTATTCTAACCACAATACAACCATTAGCTGTGTAACCTTTGGTTATTCGCTTATCTATTTCTGTCACTGAGGATTCAAGATTGATTCCCAAAACTCATACTAGGCAGATCATAGCCTCGCACAGCTTCAGCCTCCTTGGGCACCTGCACTCATATGCACATAACCCCATGCAGACGTTATATATATGATATATATGTATGATAAAATAATTTTTAAAATACTAGTATTACCTGAAACAGATTATTACTATCATTCCCCCCTTTCTTCTTATTGCAATTTGCAGCAATATTTTATTCTTTGAAAATTTCATACGTATTTATTTTTAATATTTTCTATTTATTTTCATTGAAAATACTTTCATAAAATATATTCTGATCACATTTTCCCCTTCCCCAGCTCCTCTCAGATCCTCTCTGTTTCCCCCACCCATCAAACTCCACAACTTTTTTCTTCTTTTTTTTCAGAAAAAAAGGCAAGTGAATATAACAGTAAGGTAAAAAGTTCCCAAACAAAGCAATATGACACCAAAAAATCTATGAACTATCATTGAGTCTGTTCTCTGCTGGGCCTAGGGTCTACCCTTGTGTCGTTAATGTAACCAGAAAGACTCCATTGAAGAAGGCTAATTTGAATGTCTTAATTCAAATAGAAATACATCATTATCTTCCCTCTTTTTCCTCCCTCTTTCCTCCCCCCATCCCTCATAGCTACCCTCCCTCAAAACCCTCCCATGCCACCCACCACTCAAGCTGGTAACTTCTTTTATTACTGTTGTGGCTAAACACACACACATATGCATATATACATATTCATGTGTGTATGTGCATTAGTGTATTTATATCCCCTTTCAAAGTGAAGCTCAATATGGAAAAGCATCATCCACCCCATGAGTTCTGAAACACCACCATTTGACACATGTTTATAGCTCTCTGTATGGAAATTCTACCCTTATATCTGAAAACTGACAGTCTAGAACTATATTAGAAAACAAATTAAGAACATCTGACTTGTAAATACCAGAACTTCCCAGTTTCTGGACCCATAACCATATGCGACAGCTAATAATTCATTACTGTTCAATCACTCAGCATCAGTCAGAAAGCCTTCTTTTCAAATGCCTGAAATTTTTTCATTAATAATTTATATAAAGCTCCATAGAGATAGTAACTGGACTTCCAGAGCAACAGTCTGCCAACACCTACAATAGAGATTTTAACTAATTACATTATAATATTCCAACTTGCATTCTAGCAAAAATATAATGGAAACTCAGCTCCTTTAGGCCATAGAGTATGTCTATGATGCAGTTCCTTGGGCACAAGGGTACTCAGGGTTCTTACTTTGTGAAGGGGCATAGCTGATTAAATGGATTTCTTAAATTAGTAAATGAGTGCGAAAAAAATTGCAAATACTTACAACCTAACTGTTTGTGAACTCATTTAGTCTCTCCTAATTTGATTTATATTCTGGAATTTTCATTTTAAAATATCTGTACTGCCAACATTGATTCAAGTAAGTATCTTTAATTTTTTCCTATTTATAATCAAAAGTACTAGTGCTCCTGACTCCAGTACCTTCAAATGTAACACCATGGATACCACCTCACCCAATTCTTTATGCTAGATACTTTCCTTAGGTTTTCTGCCTCATAATGCTAGTCTCACATAATTTTAAGTTATTTCTATCAATATATTTGTGCTGTCTAAAAACTAAGATGATCTATATAAATATTGTAACAGTGTTTTCCACCTACCAACTACTTTGCCAGGTTGGGTATGATGAGAGCCTATAAATATCAAGTAGAAGATTCCTCCCCTCACATCCACAGAGAAGGCTGCATTGTCTATATTTTGGCATTTATCAGCTCTTGCCCTGATGTGACTATATGCTAACTACCATCATGGGATGTTACCCTGAAAATCAATTCTCTGAAGTCTAGAGATAGCCAATGTGGGAGAAAACACCAAGGGAGCAATTTAAAAGTTGGTGTATGGTTCATTGTAGAGAATAAAAATACCTTTTTCCTCACAGAACAAATAAGGAAAGTGACTAATTTCCCAGGACTTGGGTAGCACTGTTACATTGCATATGATGATCGTTATTATACTTTTGGTTGTGAGCCTAGCATTTCACAGTTGAGTCATCCTTCCAGGCCTCTGATAGTCTTTCTACTTCCTCTCTGACAAAAGATTTCTTCACTTGAAGGTGTTAGGTACCTGGGAAAATAGAAATATGCCCAAATACAATCTTAAGACTGCATAAATCATTTTAAAATCTTGATTTTATATATTTTACTGTATATTATTTATTTATGTGTGTGGGTGCATGCATATACATCACACAGAAATCAGAGTACATCTTGCAGGAGCTCTCTACTTCCACCATGTGGGTCCAGAAGTTTTTAGCAATTGTCTTTACACACTGAGCCATCTTGACAACCTTCCCCCACGATTTTGATGAAATCATATTACTAAATTCTAATATATACATTATTACTAATTTTATTCAGTGTTTCTACATATATACAATAATTATCTATATCTCTGACCTCATTGTAAGCACAAGGAATACAATGCCTGAGAAAGCAATAGTCCATAAATTGAAATACAACTCTCATCTATCTATGAAACCACAAGTAGGTGCCTGCACCTGTCACATATAAATAAAAGGTTTACACCAAAAGCTTCCATTCTACACATATGAGCTATGGATTTGAAGATAAAAGAGTAGTTACAGAAGAGCAGAAGTTAATGGTGTAAAAAAATGCACTGTGTATATTTCATAAGTGTATTTATTTATACACACAAAGTACTAGTATTTACTACATGTGTAATCCTAATTGCCACAGACTCACTCTAATTTAATGACTTTCTTACAGAGTTAGGTTTAACAAATTAAATTTTCTGTGATAGAAACACTGGGTTCTAACTCAATTTTATTCTGTCAAATTGATCTTAATCTGACTCTTATGTAAATTATCTTCACAGTATTACTTATTTGAAGTTGAATTAGGATAAAGTAATCAGCATGAGATTGATAGAAGGAAATGAAGAACAAAAAACAAGAAAACAGAAAGACATATATTTGACAGAAGACAATACATTTACAAATGTTCTACACTAGAGTATAAGCTTGATTAGCTTAGAGGCTCATTCCTGATGTTAGGCTGGGAGATTACAGCAAGCCTAAGTCCATCAGGGCTGCATAGTTCTACATCAGTCTAAGCTACAGAATGGGACTTGCTTTCAAAACATACATATACACATGTACAATCTTAATTTTAAAATTTAATAAAAAATCATGGGATATTCATATTAAGTTAGAACAAATGCGACAGATCAAACATCCATTCGTCTTGTATTTTAGAACTCTATCATTCACAAAATAATTCACAATATTTTCATGAACATTAATAAGAAAAGCAATTGCTCCTGTAGAGCATAGCACCTAATTCCATAAATGAATTCAGCAGCTTTTTTTATTGTTTGAGAATTTCATATATATACACAAAATTTGTTTTGATCAAATCCATTCCTACTCCTTTTTCTATCCACCCCACAATATTTCTGCTTCTTTGTCTGCACTGATCTCTAAACCTTTGGAGAAGGAATGTGGCTTAGATGCCCCAACTCCACACTCTACTATCCTTTATACTCTGACCAATTGTCACTTTCTGTACTAATCACCATTTACTACAGGAAGACGATTCTCCAGTAAGAGTTCAGAAGTAAATTTATCTATGGATAAAACCATGGAGTATGTTCATGATGGCCAACTACTCTTGGGCATGGGGCCTTGTTGGGTCTGGTCGATGAGTCTGTACATTCCTAAGGAGGGGAGTGTGAATTGAAGAAAGAAATAGACAAGAAGCAGTAGATGGAGTCAGGAGGGGACTCAGTGAATACTGAAAAAAGCCCCAAGTTTATTATTCACAGTCTTTATATACCCCAATCAAAAGGGGAGGACAAAAGATCTCCATGGTACAAAGAACAAACAAGCATAATTACCTTCCCAATACCCAAAACATCGGGTCACCACACCCTAAGTCAAACATCCTATAATTTGGTATTGAGGGTCAAAACATTCAGTAGCCACACCTTATGCCAAACATCCTGCTGTTTAACCTTGAAGGAGCAAGAATAGAATTGAACTCTCTGACCTTAAGTCAAGATGAAATGGAACCACTTCTGTGGGCCTCCACAAGGCTTGCCCTGAAGTGTGATTATATACCCTGTAGCACTGCAATGAAGAATATTGGGGCATTGTTTGTTTGTTTGTTCCTCCCCCTCTTCCTCTTCTTTGTCTGCTTTGACTTTATCTGTGTGTGTTTGTGTTGTGTTTTTTTTTTTTTGAGAGAGAGAAGAGAAAGAACATAAGGTTCGGTATAAAAATATGTCATTTAGCAAAATAACAGTAGTATGTTCTTCCCTAGGGACTATAACCCAAGCAAAAATTCGTGGCCAGGTTTATAGTACCAAGCATGAGTTCCACCTTGTAGACTAAATCCATCATTAGCAAGTAGTTGGTTACCTCCATGATATCTATGCAATTATTGCTACAATGACCACATCTTGCCAGACTAGCTACCATTTTACGGTGCAGGGTAGACATTGTAGCTGGACAAGATGGTTGACGGGTTTCCTCATCCAGCACTTTGCATATCACCTTTTTTGCACTATGAAAGCTAGCCAGTAGGGAAGAACCTTCCCAGTCAGCACCAGCTACATTTCTCCATACCCTATGACCAAAGTGCATGATGTTTTCATCAGTATGGACCACTTTCAAGTACTGGTGTATAACCAAAGCTGTGGCAACTGCCTTTATTGTTTGGGGGATCTATAGACATCTGATCATCAACTTCAAGAAGAGTAATCTGACACTGGGCTTTGTGTTTGATAGTCTTTTGTGTCTGCTAGAGGCATCTTCTCCCTATTTAACATAACAACATTTGACCTCTTTTTATTTGTGTATATATAATTCAGGAAGCTTCTAGCATAGTAGGTTTCCAAATTGCTTTTCCAAAGATCATTATTGTTATCTGCCCCTTTCTATATCACCTTCTCTCCCCTGTCCACTCACTCTCCCACCCACTTAAATCATTAATTCATTAGGTTTTGTCACAAGTATCACTAAACAAATATTATTACAAATCCTGGAAGCCAAATAAAATACCTCTCTGTTAGCCAATACCAAAAGATTACACACACACACACACACACACACACACACACACACACACACACAGCTATTTCAATTTTCTATTGTTCAAAATTTTCTATTGTCCTAAAATTTTTCATGAGCTACAAGAGAATGGAAATAAACAAATTAGAAACTCACCAAAAAGATTGAAAGCATAAAATGGAATTGGTTAGGAAACTTTAATGTTGAAGAATATGAATTAAATGATATATTGGCAGTTTAAACAACTATAAGTAATAATAAAAACTGAGTGAAGTAGAAGACAGATTATCTAAAATTATCTCAATTATATCAGGCAAGAAAAAAGAATAAAAGAAATGAAAAAAGGCTAAAATACTAATTTATTATCATCACAAATTAATAAAATGTATTACAATAATTTCAGAATAGAAAAAATAATGAGGAAGGAAGCCCAGTTAAAGAAACAGTCTTGGAGCTGGCTTCTGCACCCAAGATAGTTTCCTGTTTATGCAGCTCAGAGTCCATGCCTCGGTCTTCGCAGCAGCCATACCGCCGTACGCCATTGTCTACTTCCCAGTTCGAGTGCACTGAGGCCATGTGCATGCCGCTGGCTGGAAGGAGAGGAGGTGGCTACCGGAGATACCTGGGTGAAAGGCTTGCTCAAGTCCACCTGTTTGTATACCAGTCTAATGCCGTCTTGAGACACCTGAGCCAATCCTTGGGGCTTTATGGGAAAGACCAGAGAGAGGCTGCCCTGGTGGACATGGTGAATGATGGGGTGGAAGACCTTCGCTGCAAATACATCACCCTCATCTACACCAAATATAAGAATGGCAAGGATGCCTACGTGAAGGCCCTGCCTGGACATCTGAAGCCCTTTGAGACCCTGCTGTCCCAGAACCAAGAGGGCAAAGCCTCCATCGTGGGTGACCAGATCTCCTTTGCCGATTACAACTTGCTAGATCTGCTGCTGGTCCACCAGGTCCTGGCCCCTGGCTGCCCACAGTTTCCCTCTGCTCTCTGCCTATGTGGCACAGTTCAGCACCCGGCCCAAGATCAAGGCCTTCCAGTCCTCTCCTAACCATGTGAACCGTCGTATCAATGGAAACGGCAAGCAGTAACGGACAGAAGAGACAGGAACTGTCTGTCCCCTTTTCTATAGCTAGTAAAGTTTGTAAGACAGAAAAAAATGTCTTAGAGGGCTAAAGGGATAGCTCAGCCGCTAAAGGCTAGGCTCACAATCAAAAATATAAGAAACAGTCTTGGAAATCTTACCAAAAATTAGAAGAAAATAACATATCAAGGTACACAAAGATTGGAATCCTCTAATTAATTCAAGTAACATGTTATGATCATACTCTCAAAAATAAATAAATACTCAAAATAAAATAAAAAGTGTGCATGTACCCATACCCACACAGCCACACACACTTGTGACTTTCTGTAGTAATCACCATTTATTACAAAAGGAAGATTCTCTAATAAGAATTCAGAAGTAAATTTATCTATGGATAAAACCATGTAGTATATTCTTGTTGCCAGCTACTCCTAGACATGGGCCCTGCCCTGAAGTGTGGTTGCTATACCCAGTCACACTATATTGAAGAAAATTTGGGGGATGGGGGTATTTTACTCATTTTCTCTTCTTCTTCTCCTCCTTCCCATTCTCCCCCTCCTCCCCCTCCTCCTCCTCCGCTTCCTCCTCCTCTGCTTTAATTTTCTGTGAATGTGTTTGTGCTGTGGTTTTGTTTTGAGAGGGAGTCACAGGAAGAAAGAGAGAACATAAAGTTCAGTGACTGAGGAGATGGGAGGACTTGGGAGGACTTGGGGAAGGGGAAAGAATATGATCACAATACATTGCATAAAAATTAAATAAAATAGAATTTTGAAAGCAGTAAAAGAAAAGAAAAAATCATAAAGACTGGATATAATCTATATGTAACAAGTCACGGAGAAAATGAAAGTAAATTTATAAAAAGAAATGGCCTACCAGGAAGCAATCGCTTTCCTTAACTGATCCTGTTATGCAAAGCTCTAGCAGACTCTTCTAGTGACTGGCATATAACTATTATTCACTTGCAACACTACTTCTTACTTAGTCCTCTAACTTCCAGAGGATACCTTTTCTTTACCTATTAATGCTTTACAATGCATGCACAATGTCACTGGCCCAAAATGACTAAAGAGTCCATGAACTTCCATGGCAGAGCAAAGAAAGTTTTTCAGCATATGAATTTTCTTCCTATTGCCCTCAAAAACTCCTCCCTTCCAAAGTGGGGAGTGTGGGGAGTGTTTTTCTGTGACTTAAATATAACTATGTCACCTACCAATTTCTCTCAGGTACCAGCAGCAAAAATGCATTGCATACTTCTATGAAATTCTCAAATAATAAAATAAAAATACTATAGTTAAAAGAGAGAAAAACTGTTTCCAACCTCTAAATTAGCTTAAAACTAACAAGGCAATGAGTATTTTCAGTGTCTAAAGACAAGCAAATATAGTAGCTTCTTTCTTAGAAACAATTTGTGCTTATAAAATACTGGGGTAGCTTGAGTTCTAAACTTGACCTGAATTTAAAAAATCCTTCTTCTAGCTAGAGCAATAAGACAACAAAAGGAGATCAAGTGGATACAAATTAGAAAGGAAGAAGTCAAACTTTCACTATTTGCAGACGATATGATAGTCTACATAAGCGACCCAAAGAATTCTACCAGTAAACTCCTACAGCTGATAAACACCTTCAGCAAAGTGGTAGGATACAAAATGAACTAAAAAAAATCAGTATCCCTACTGTATATAGACAATAAAGGGGATGAGAAAGAAATTAGAGGAACATCATCCTTTACAATAGCCATAAACAACATCAAATATCTTGGGGTAACTCTAACCAAGCAAGTGAAATACCGGTATAACAAGAACTTTGAGTCCTTAAAAAAAGAAATTAAAGAAGATACCAGAAAATGGAAAGATCTCCCATGATCTTGGATAGGTAGGATCAACGTAGTAAAAATTGCAATCTTACCAAAAGCAATCTACAGATTCAATGCAATCCCTATCAAAATGCCAGCACAATTTTTCACCGACCTTGAAAGGACAATCCTTAACTTTATATGGAAAAACAAGAGAGTCAGGATAACCAGGGTAACCCTGTAAATAAAAGAACCTCCAGAAGCATCACCAGCCCGGACTTCAAGCTCTATTATAGAGCTACAGTCCTGAAAACAGCTTGGTATTGGCACAAAAGCAGACAGGTAAACCAATGGAATTGAATCAAAGACCCTGATATCAACCCACACACCTTTGAACACCTGATCTTTGACAAAGAAGCTAAAACTATACAATGGAAAAAAGAAAACATCTTCAATAAATGGTGCTGGAGTAACTGGATTCTGGCATGAAAAAGACAACAGATAGATCCATATCTATCACCATGCACAAAACGGAAGTCCAAATGGATCAAAGACCTCAACATCAATCCAGCCACACTGAAATCTCTTAGAGGAGAAAGTGGGAAGTACCACTTCCTGAACATAACACCAGTATCACAGACACCGAGATCGACAATTAATAAATGGGACCTCCTGAAACTGAGGAGCTTCTGCAGGGCAAAGAACATAGTCAGCAAGACAAAAAGGCAGCCCACAGATTGGGAAAAGATATTCACTAACTGCACATCTGACAGAGGGCTGATCTCCAAAATTTACAAAGAACTCAAGAGGCAAGACTCCAGAACACCAAAGGATCCAATTAAAAAATGGGTACAAAACTAAATAGAATTCTCAATAGAGGAGTCCAAAATGGCCAAAAGACACTTGAGAAAGTGCTCAACATCTTTAGCCATCAGGGAAATGCAAATCAAAACAACTCTGAGATACCATTTCACTCCAGAATGGCTAAAGTCAAAAACACTAATGACAGTTTATGCTAGAAAGGATGTGGAGAAAGAGGTACATTCCTCCACTGCTGGTGGAAATGCCAACTAGTGCAGCCACTTTGAAGATCAATATGGAGATTCCTCAGGAAAATGGAAATCAGTCTACCACAAGATCCAGCAATTCCACTCTTAGTCATATACCCAAAAGATGTACCCTCATACATAAGGACATCTGCTCAACTATGTTCATAGCAGCATTATTTGTAATAGTCAGAACCTGGAAAGAACCTAGATGCCCCTCATCTAAAGAGTGGATAGAGAAAGCGTGGTATGCCGCGCCTCCTGCGCAGCCTGTATCCGAGAATGTGGCGAGGATTGATGACATAGAGACCAGTCGGTTGTGTTAAGAAAACTTTATGCTCCCCAAATCGGCTTAGGAGAACTTCCCAAGAAAAATGCTTCCCTTCAGAAAAGCTTCTGCCCTCCATACAAGCACAAATCTCCAACAGCCCTCTCCTCCCTCCTGGCTGGTGGTTAAATTTCTGGCACCAGAATCAGAAAACAGCAGGGAGTAGCTAGCCATAGGGAAGATCAAAGTCAGGGTGTTTCAGTGACCAAGCCCTTATCAGGAATTTATGGCACTGAATTGTTTTCAGTAAACATTGTCTCACAGCTGCCTGCTCCCAGGCTGATCTAGAAGTGGGTTTCCAGCCAGGGTCTGTGATCCCCACAGTGGTACATTTACACAATGGAGTACTACTCAGCAGAAAAAACAATGGAATCTTGAAATTTACAGGCAAATGGGTGGCACTGGAAGAAACCATCCTGAGTGAGGTAATCCAGTCAAAAAGAAAAGCATGGTATGTACTCACTCATATATGGATTTTAGACATGGATCAGGGCATTGCCAGACCACAACCCCACCACCAGAGAGTCTGAGGTGCAGGGAGGACTCTAAGAGAGATATGCATGATAACCGGGGAAAGGGTTAGGGAATGCGATCTCCTAATGAGATTGGGGGGGGGGGGCGCGAGAAGGGGAGAGTAGAAGGAGATGGGAGAAAGAGAGAGAGAAAGAGGAGGGGAGAAGAGGACATGGGAGAGCAGGAAGGTTGAGCCAGGGTAAGAATAGAGAAAAGGATGGGAAATACCAGAAAAGAGGGAGCCAGTATAAGTTGGAGGATTTGGCACTAGTGAGATCTTCACAGATCTACAAGAATGACACTAACTGGCATTAGCGCTACCTTAAATTCCCTCCCATGATAATTTAAATCTAAATTTAAATTGTCTTGCTTTCTCTGGGTTACTTTGTTCAATGTCACATTCTCTTAAATAGTGTAAGAATTATTTAAAATAGATGACTGGAGGAAGTCTATCCACTAAGTAAAACTTAATAAGATCTGAAAACAGGGCAGAGTTCAGTAATGATGCCTGAAATATACACCCTATACTTTTTGGATTAGTTAACTTTTTGTTGTTTACAAATGATGATATAAAAACCTTAAACAATGGTTTAATTTTACATCTTTATTCTTATTTTTTAGTGTGTGTGTGTGTGTGTGTGTGTGTGAGAGAGAGAGAGAGAGAGAGAGAGAGAGAGAGAGAGAGAGAGAGAGAGAGAGAGAGAGAGAGAGAGAGAGAGAGAGAGAACATGCCCACAGAGGCCAAAGAGAGCTTTAGATCTCTGAGTAGTTATGAGCCTGGGAATGTGGGGGTTAGGAAACAGCCTCTAATCCCTGAAAAAGCAGCAAGTACTTTTAACCATCTCTCCAGCCCCTAAGCAGAACATTCTAAAAAGCACTTTGAAATTTTTTTATTTTACATAATGGTGAGGACATCATCATCTCAATGACCTTGGGTGTGGAGGCTAACCTCTGTGTGACAGGAAAGGAGCTGGGATTGTGCTATCCTGTGGAAACACTCTTGAGTCACTGAGTCATGTCTACTGTTCTGGCTTGTGATGTTCTAAGCTCAAACAAATGTGTGTGTTCTCCCAACTTTATTTTCCTTTCAATTTATTTGAATAATTACTAATGGTAACAGAATCCATTAAATCTATTATGTTCTAGCCATATTTTATAAGTGTTACAGCTTTATTGTTTTTTGAGATACTTGCAAGGTACACATTATTGCTGCCTTTATTTTACACACAGGGGTGTACTTCATGCCTTCCAGTAAGTGGCAAAGCTAGGCTATTAATAGAAAGTTCCTACTTTGAGCCTTTCTGGGCTCACCTATTACCTTGGATATTTAACTTTGTTGGATTTTGAGGAATTTACTGATGCTTGGTGAAAGGCACAAATAGCAAGGTGTCTAAACATATGATAGGCTCATCTTTAGACACTAGTTATTAAAGGAATATTTTCAAGGAACTGTTTTCTCCAAATCAGATTTTATAGTGGTACATTGACTTTCTGAGACTCTTAAAGTTAAACAAGAGTTGACAATATGGAAGCAGATTTTTCTGTTAGATTAGCTCTTTCACAATTTGTGCTTTGAAACTAGGTCACTCATTTTCACGAGCTTGGTTCCCATGATTCAATGTGGAAATACAAAGGCAATATTCTTCTCATTAATAATGAACCAGGGATGTTTTTGCTTATTTTAAGTTCTTTTTGAAGCCTACAACTGATAAAAAGGGCACAAACTTTCACACGCTAATATCTATAGAAGCCAGCACAAGAATTCAAATGAACAATTGTGTTTGCAAGCTGTGAGTCTAACAAAAATCCAAATATGATATCTTCTCATTCCTTTATAATTGTTTAAGGACTAGTTTCCCACTGAAATTCCTCATAACTGATTTCTATAGGAAAACATGACAACGTGGTCAGGGCATACCTCTGGTCCTCAGCTTCCAATCTACCACTTCTCCCGAGCCCAAGCCCTACCACAGAGACCTCTCACGTGTGAATGTAGACTCTACAGACCAGATGACAAGGCTCTTCCTGCCACACAGTATAGGCACAGTTCCTCTACCATCTACTGGCTGTACTGGCATCAGTAGTGAATGCAGTGGTAACCTTGGACCAGAGGGAAATACTTGGAGAAGTTCAGGTTAGCTGTGGAGGCAGACCATGGTACCTGAGTAGAGGGTACCATAGACGATATAAATTATGTGCAGTCTGAAAAGCTGGGAGTTTTATTGACTTATCAATTAAAATAATCTTAGTGTAAGAGAACAAAGTTTTGGAAAACTAAAGACGGAGTACAAAAGTCCTTGTGTTGCAGAATATAATTCTACAATCCCGAGCACCAACTTTTCTAAAGGAAAGTGGGTGACAGAAGAGGGCTTGTTTCAATCCTCTTGGTCCAAAAAGCTGGTAGCTTTGTGTTTACACAGTGTGTCTGGCTCAAACACAGCTCCATTTCAACCTTTCTATCAGCCTACATACTGCTCCCTGATAGGCAGGCTTTTTATAATTATGTTATCATCAGTCATCATCCTATATTCCTTGATAGTCATCATTAACAAAGAACCTCTGGGGAAATATTGAGTACAGAGAGGGCAAGGTTTCCAGTACTAGGGTACCACTCTCCTACCTCAACCGCCCTACTCAGAAGTCTTCCAGGTTTGCTGCTGTTGTGTGAGGAGTCTTTCCACAGTGATGAATATATGCAAACACTTTCTTAAGCATAAATCCCAAGGACAAAAGTGAAATCTACTTTTCCAACATGGCTGGGGCGTGGGGATTGGGAGGAGAGGAAAGAGGGGAAACTATGGTTGGAAGTAAAACAAAGAAAAAACTATGATATGATTGAGGTTATTGCAAAGTAGTAATTGCTCATGGACTAGAACTAAAATACAAACTAATAGCTGGTAGCGGACATTTTTAATCGCTAGTAATCAGGGACTTTTTCGGAGATATATAATAAATAGGCAATCATAAAGCTGGATTGGGGCTAAGATGGGGAAATATAAAAATGTCACTAGACGTTTATCATCATATTATTTAGTGAAAAGAATAAATGTCCTCCCATAATCAGAAAAGGGCTGAAGGAACTTTACATCAGCGCTAAGGCAGATGACTGAGTACAGTCCCCAGAACTCACTCTGGGAGGAAGTACCAACTCCTGAGCTGCCCTATGACTGCCACACATACAGTGTGGCACATGTGCCTGCACACTAACTCAGATTGTGTTCACACACATGCTGACAATAAGTTAGTAAACTTCCAAAAGAGCTGGATGAATGTTTGAGTGAAAATGTGTAGGGGATTCCTAGAGTTGGGGCTTCTAAACAGATGCTGTAGAAATTAAGTAAAGCCTCCGTGTAATTTGACTAAACCTTTCTGAGGAGAAAAATATTAATTTTGTTGCTAAACTTAGTTTTCTTGGCTGACTGTGGTGATCCATTTTATGAAAATACCTTACATCGTAGAGACTGTAACTTTTTTCTAGACCTCACAAGCGCAGTTCACATTACACCTTGAGGTCACGTGAGACAGATTTCCTGCTGTGAGCTCAGCCTGTCCTTAACCTGTTGCCTTTGGGAGAACAATGTAATGACCAAACTTACCTGCCTTACATTTCCCAACCTTTAACAACCTAAAGTTAATGCATAGCTTGAATCTTAAGTTATGAATTGCTGCATGCCTCTGACTCACAGCAGAGCAGCATATGTGATGTGCGTGTGCGTGTGTGTGTGCGTGTGTGTGTGTGTGTGCGTGTGCGTGTGTGTGTGTGTGTGAGCACAAGCATGTGGGTGTGTGTGCATGTGTGTGTCATGGTAATTTTCTGAAAACAGCCAACAGGTCAAAAGCAACCCTATACAACAAATATCTACCTTAAATATTTGAAGCTGCATACCAATGTTTCTTGATATTAGTATATTAGTTTACTATATTGTTTGTTGTGTGAGTCAGTGGGAATTGTTGGAATCTGTAAGTTATTCCCTTATAAAACTCTGTGAAAGAATTGTGAAGTATCCTTCATTCCTTCCTCTTATTGTGCTTTCTGTGTTAAAAAAAAAATAGAACAAAGCCCTTTGTTAAAGACACTCAGGCAATCAGTACAAATCAGGCAAAGAACAGGCAGACTGCAGAGAAGCCAGAAACCTCAAACTACAGGACTCACTCTTGTTAAATTTAAACCAGGGGAAATGCTTAGCTTTCTTTCCTCAATAGGATGGGGATGCGTTTTGGTGCTTCTAAGGCTATCTTTAATGCATTTGGCTTATACGTTAATAATGGTTTTATAATTAATATCAAGAAAGTTAATTAACAGCCCTGAGATCATTTCTAAGAAATGAACTTAAATAATACTGCCTATGACTCAAAGAGTGTTTGTAACCCAGAGGTTACAACTTGAGCACCTCAGAGATAGTGAAGGTGCTCTGTTCTATTTTTCTATTCTTCTTTGGAATTAAACAGTAGTACTAGCAACTTGCCCTCCCAGTGAATGAAGGTGCTACTTCCAGAGAAGGCTCTACAACAGAATGCTAGTACACCCCATCATGCCGGCATTCCTACCTTCTCACATGTAAACTTTGTTTATCAAACTGACCTGAGCTTTTAAAATTTGGCAGTGCAGAACACAGTTCCCTTCTGAACACTAGTGCAGAGGGAGTTTAATGTTTTTAGGCTTTACGGGAAAGTGGACAAGAGGAACTTGCTCTACTTCAAAAGAGACTGTGGAAAGACAGCATGGGTAGGTGTGTCCTCACACTATGGGCTGTTAACAGGGGCAGACAAAAGGGAATGTAATATCTTTTGCCACTTGAACAAAATTAAGCATCAAAATAAATTTATGAAATGAAGACTTGCCAGGGTCAAAAGTGTAGCGAGTTGATCACATAATTAATGCTTTTTATCTGTCAGCCAGTAAATGCTCCTGAGGCACAGCCTCATAGTAACTCCCAACAAAGTCGTTCATGTCTCACAACTATTATTGCAAGTAATTTTTCTATAATTTCTATGCTGTCTTCTCTTTGATGCCCAGTCTCTAAAGTGGCTTCCACATATGCACAGGTGAAAGTAAGAGCATTCCAAGGCAGGGCACTTTTTAGGACACCTTATACCTCTCATCCCTTCACAAGGCCATGAGAGGTCACCTGCTTCCTTCTCAGCTTTTCTAGAGCTCGCTTCATATCTGCATTTCTGAGTGTGTAGATGAGGGGGTTCAGCATAGGCGTGATCACCGTGTAAAACACAGAGACCACTTTATCCACAGAGAAGGCACAGAATGGCCTCAAATAGATGAACACGCAGGGCACAAAGATCAAGCTGACCACCGTCAGGTGAGAGGCACAGGTGGACAGGGCCTTGCTCTGGCCCCGATGGAGGTGAGTTCTCAGAGCCAGCAGGATGAGAGCATAAGAGAAGAGTAGGACCAAGAAGCAGGCAAGAGACAATATGCCACTGTTAGAGACCATCAGCACCTCAACCAAGTAAGTATCCATGCAGGCCAGCTTGATGACCTGGGGGACATCACAGTAGAAATTGTCCAGTTCGTTGGGACCACAGAAAGGCAGCTGGATGACGATCACGAGCTGTGTGATAGAGTGGATGAAACCTCCACACCAGCAGGCAAACACCAACTGAAGACGCAGGTGGTTATTCATGACTGCCAGGTAGTGCAGAGGGTTGCATATGGCGACATACCTATCGTAGGCCATTACGGTCAGCAGAAACATCTCACTGGCTCCCAGAAAGTGAAGAAAGAAGATCTGGGACAGGCATCCTGAGAAGGATATTGTCTTCTCCTTCTGTAGGAAATCTCCTAGCATTTTGGGTACAGCAACACAGCTCAGGCACAGGTCTATGAAAGACAGATGGCTTAGGAAATAGTACATGGGTGACTGGACCAGGCGAGCATCAGCCTGTACCACCATCACTATCAGGAGGTTTCCCAGGACAATAACAACATAAATCAGTAAAAATGCTAGGAAGAGAAATAACTGCAGCTCCCAGGAAGACGACAGGCCCAGAAGTACAAACCGTGAAACCTCAGAGATGTTTTCACTCCTCTTCCAGACAAGAATGTCAAACAACCTAGTGTAAGAAGAATTAAACTGGAATAAGTTAATTAAATCAGACAAAAATGAGAAAGCATTTCTTGCTCATCTGTATGTACACTGTGTAGCAGGTGTTCAATAGCAGTAAAATGGAAAGAGAATGCTTCATGAATGGTGAACTCCTTTTCCTACAAAGGTGTAGGTATCCCCCCCACCTCTGACCCCCATTATCTCCCCCACCCAATAGAGTTATTCCATGGCCAGGGCAGTAGAAGCTGTGTATCCAGAACAGACAATGTTCTGTCTTAAACCAGCTCTGGAAAAATACAAAATGAGGCAAGATTTGCGTTTTATTAGGATATATAGGTTTTCATACTTTAAAAAGTATTGCATTTTACTTATTTATTTTGTGTGGCTGTGTGTATGGATGTGTGTGGGTACATGTGTGCTGTGTGGAATTCATGTGAAGGTAAAAGGCAACTTTTGAGAATCTGATTTCTCTACCACGTGGGTCACAGTGAGATAACCCAGGCATGGCAGCTGGCACTTTCACCTGCTTTCTGATCACATTGGTCCAAGATTTGTATTTTCTTATTCCTGCTTATTACCCACTCAGTATTGTAGTGATTTTGAGAAATTCAAAGAATTTGGTCAATAAAAATCATTTACACTAGATGTAAAAAAAATTGATACAGAACATGCAGAAAGGTATCCTAATTTCTAAAAGAAAAACAACTTTAATAACAACAAATCTTTCTTCAAAATAGTGTGTCAATAACAAGCAGATGTGAGGAGGATTTTGGGTTGACATAGCTTTGGTTGCACCTTGGCCAAAGTGACTGTCTTCCCCTCTAGGGAAATGTCCAAAATCCATCTAACTCTAGAGTTTAGAAGGTCATGGAAGCAATTACCTCACTTTATAGAATAAGCGAGAAAATAAAACAAAGGAAAAATATTTTACTTCATGTGTGCAGACACCTTGAGTTGTTACTTCATGTGTGCAGACACCTTGAGTTGTGCTACACTGGATTCTTCAGTCTTCCTTTGGTGTAACAAGAATGAAAATTTTCCTGAGCAAGGAGCCTCTTGATTCTTTTTTGGTTATTGTTGTTGTTGTTTTCTGTGTGTGTGTGGTTTTTCATTTTTTGAAGGGGAGTCTAAAGTTTTCAATTGCTAGGAATCAAGTATTTATTATAAATATAATTTCTAACACGGTATTGTATAAACTAGAAAATCTAATAATAAGTATATAGTAAATAACATACACATATAATTTATATAAACATACATATAAATATATATATATGCATTCAGATTTGTGGGTCTATGAGATGATTGCTGTCAAGTTCGATGAGCTGAAGTCAATCCCAGGACCCACATGGTGGAAGAAAGAACTAACACTTGCATATTGTCATCTGACCTCTGTACATGTGCCACATATACCCATCCCACACACAGACACACATTCACACACAAAACAAATAAAAACTGTAATTTACATTTCTATACCAAAGAATTCTCTGTGAGGTTTGCTCCCTATAGAAAGGTGTATTTTTTTTATTTCAAAAGTGTAAGTCAGACCAGGCGTTGGTGGCACACGCCTTTAATCCCAGCACTTGGGAGGCAGAGGCAGGCGGATCTCTGTGAGTTCGAGGCCAGCCTGGTCTGCAGAGCTAGTTCCAGGACAGCCTCCAAAACAATACAGAGAAACCCTATCTCAAAAAAACAAAAAAAAAGGTATAAATCTACAGAGAGATGACCTTGTATTAAGGTAGATAAGATTGAAACTAAACCATAAGGGTAGATTTAAAAAGAATGTATAAATGTATTAAAGTCCACATGACTACAAACCATTTTAAGCCTTAGTTAAGGATCCACTTTTTCAAAGTTATATTTAATCTTAAAGAATTTCGATGCTGTTCATATTTAGATAGCTGCTAAATTTTATTGTAATAACATTTAGTTAAGAATACTATCAAATTTTATATTTAAAAAACAAAATCTTTTGTAAGTGTTTGATTATTCGAGTTGTTGGTTATTTGAGTTATTTTTTAGGTATGGACTAGATTATGGTTTCCATAGATTTTTTTGTTGATTCAAGACATGCATTGCCTTCAGATAATATAAAACACAATAACACTAATGTCCAGTTTACTTTTGATGTTTGATAAAATTAGTATGGTTCTTAAAAATATCTTTCAGCTTCTGTGTTTCTGAAAGTCTCTAATCACAGAAATGGGTGTGAGCCTCTGAATATTCTCTGAAGGACACAAACACATTGTATCCTTTAACATGAAGGAATGCCTACTAATAAGGTGTCTTCCACCACAACAGGCTTTATCTCACCAAGAATGAAAGGAACGCAGCCATTACGGAGAGCAGAAAAATTAAAGATTAAGTAAAATTAGAATTAGACTGCCATAGGCTCCTGTAACTCTCCTTTACTGGGTGCGTGTCTAAAAGAAACGAAATCAGAATCTGAGGAGATTTCTGCTCTCCCAGGTTCACTGAAGCATCATTAACAAGAAGCAGAGAGTGAAAACTCTCTAACACCCTTCAACCGATGAATGGATAAAGACATACACACGAAAGCATAGTGTTTAAAAGAAGATGAAATCCTGTCATTTGCAACAGCACAGAGAGAACTGGAGAGAATTACATAAGTGAAATAAGCCAGGCAAGGAAAATGTTCCTGATCTTACATATGGAATCTAAAAGATTTATCGTATAAAAGTTGAAACCAAATGGTGATTGTCAGAGGTCAGTGGAGGTGTGTGTGTGTCTGCGTGTGTGTGTGTGTGTGTGTGTGTCTGCATGTGTATGTGTATGTGTGTGTGTGTGTGAGAGAGAGAGAGAGAGGGAGGGAAGGAGGGAGAGAGGGAGAGAGAGAAGCCAGAAGGGATGCTTAATTGTTCTAGAAAATGGTTAGCATTAGCCTGATTGGAATCTCACAGTGCACACATATGTCAAAGCATCATGCTTCCCCATTAATATGCATTGATTCTATGATTTGTGTACAAGTTAAATGTAAATGTGACTTAGAAGTTTCCCTTCCCAAATTTTACAGGACCAGGCAAATAAAAATAAAGATTTCAGCTTGATTATTCCGTTCCAACCTATCAATCATTTCATGCTGCATACCCTAGTAAAAACAAGAATTTTCAAAAGTCAACAAAATATGTCTACACTTATGTACATCAAAGAATGAAAAATTTTAATAGCAAATGTGTGTTTGGGGGAGGACTCCGCTGCATGGAGGAAAGAAAGCTGAAGAGGGTCTTCTGATGGTCCAGGTAGCTACTAAGAACTGGGCAGCTGGCCTCGGGCCTTTCTAAACACAGTAAGGGCTAGAGAGATGTCTCAGCACTTAAGAGCACTGACTTCTCTAGAGGAACAACATTCCCTCCCCAGCACCCCAATGGTGGCTACCAACCATCTGTAACTCCAGTTCCAGGGGATCCAACACCCTCTTCTGGACTCCATGGACTCAGAAAATTGTTTTCTTAGATTAAAATAATAAATACCAAAGTATATAGACTTAAATAGTAAGCCACATAAAGCATTTTAAGAGCATCAGAAGCGGAAAGGAGACCAGGGAAGTGTCTGCAGTTTGCATAAACATTCGTGATGAACTTACATCACTGGTGATGGGGAAGAAGGCTTTGATGAAAATAATATGGTAGCTTGATACTCATCATATCTGTGTTGGAGAATGCAGTCTCAGGCTAAAAGACACTAATCTTCAGATGGGCATCCCAGGTTCCAAGACTGTGTCTTAGCAACTTTCTTATAAAAGCCAATCTCTAGTTAAATGATGGCTGTGTGGATTAGAAACATCCCCATCCCTAGGGTTCTGGCTCTGTATGAGATTCTTATGGTCATTACCTCACTGCTCAGTCTAATGAGCCCTGAGATTCCCTGGGCTGCTGTTGTGTGAGTTAACTGTATCTCAGTTCTTGCTAGAAAGCTGACCTGCAATCTGTAGGCTCCAAAACTCTCAGGCCTGGGGCATACAGCAGCCCAATTTTTTAAAAATTTACTTTGGATTGATTAATTTGGAATTTTGTCTGCCAACCAATTCCCATGTCTCAGCCTCTGCCTGAATGAAAAGCCTGCCTAGTTTTAACACAACAATGTTCCTGAAATGATAGATGTTGAAGTATCGACACCAAGCTACCTGGAAACTGTAGAAAAAACACACTCTTCATAATGCTACAGAGGCCGATGCATACCCAAGTGTCTGGTAACAACTCAGGCAATTTATGTACGGTCCCATACTTAAACATTTCTCTAGAAAAAAATAAGCTGTTATTCTTAGTGACTGACAATACTTATAAGTTGCTTTCCTCAAGGCATAATTCTTTTGCATTATTAGTTAAAACAGAATTATGTCTCTTTCCCACTTCCCATCTCTCCTCCCAGCCCCTCCCAGATGCCCTCCTCCAGTCCTTCCCAAGTCTCCACCAACCTCTCAAATCAATAGTCTCTTTTTCTTTATTATCGGTATATAAATATAAAATATATATAATTATAAATATAAAAGTATAATTTTAATAACAAAATATACAATTCTCAAATTAAGGAACTTTAAATACTTGCTTTAATCTGCTTGACTATGAATGACATACAGAAGACAAAGTCAGGTCAAATAATATGAAAATGTTACTTTAAATAATCAGAATACAAAATGAACAATTAAATTAAAATAGATTAAATAGAATTCATTTATTACCATGAAGAGAAATGTAACTTTGGTTCTTTTCTACCACATGTAGAGAAAATTAACAAAGCATAAACAGCCTCCAAAAATTCTATTTCACAATTTTTTCTCATTGCACTTAAATTTTATTTTCCCGTATTTGTGTATACATGCATAACAAGCACACATAGCAAAAGTAAATTTTCTTTTTTTTTTTTTTTTTTTTTTTTTTATCATTAGTTTTTTTTTTCTTTTTCTTTTTTTATTTTTTTTAATCATTTTTTATTTTAATTTTAAATAGCTTGTTTCACATGTCAATCCCAGTTCCCTCTCCCTCCCCTCCTCCCGCACTCCCCTTCCACCCTCCCTCCCACCCTATTGCCAAATCCCTCCACATAGGGGATGTCTAGAGTCTATCATTTCGCTCTTGGTAGGGTCAAGGCACTCCCCTAAGAGTCCAGGCTGAGAGAGTATCTCTCTTTGTGCCATAGGCACATGAAGACAGATTGTATACCAGGGATAGACACTGATCCACAGCTCAGAGCCCCATAGGTTGCCCAGGCCTTCTCACTGACACTCACATTTGGGGGGTCCAGATCAGTCCCATTCTGGCCTCCCCACTGTCGGTCTGGGGTCCAAGAGCACTCCCCTGTTCAGATCAGCCGTCTCTGCTGGTTTTGCCAGCCCATTCCTTGCCAATTTGCTCATCACTCCTCTCTCTCTGTCACTGGGTTCCTTGGGTTCAGTTCAGTGCTTAGTTGTGTGTTTGCCTCTGCTTCCATCAGTCCCAGGATGAAGGCTCCCGGATAGTTATAGACATCAAGTTCATTATCAGGAATGGGCATTCGAGGTGGTCCTTCCACTATTGCTTAGCTTGCCAATTGATGTTATACCTTTAGATCACTCGAGGTCACTCTGGTGCCTGATCTGTCTTCGATCCTATGATTCCCTCTTCCCCCTATTTTACCCCCACCCCTCAACTTCCTGTTCCCCCATGACCAACTCCCTTCCTCTTTACCCCCTCTACTCTTCCCAGGTCCCACTACCCCCCCTCGCCCTGTTCCCCATCCATTCAGAGGATCTTGTCTCCATCCTCTTCTCTTGGGTACTATGCATATATGCATATCTTTTAGGTTCTTTCCTGTTTCCCAGACTCTCTATCTGTGGAAGTGCAGACTGGCACTATCCTGATCCATATTTAAAATCCATATATGAGTGAGTACATACCATGTTTGTCTTTTTGCGACTGGGTTACCTCACTCAGGATGGTTTCTTCCAGTGCTATCCATTTCCCTGCGAATTTCAAGATTCCATTGTTTTTTTCTGCTGAGTAATACTCCATTGTGTAAATGTACCACATTTTCTCTATCCACTCTTCAGTTGAGGGGCATCTAGGTTGCTTCCAGGTTCTGGCTATTACAAACAATGCTGCTATGAACATAGTGGAGCAGATGCCCTTGTTGTATGAACCTGCCTCATTTGGATAAATGCCTAAGAGTGGAATTGCTGGGTCTAGTGGTAGATTAATTCCCATTTTCCTGAGGAATCTCCATACTGATTTCCAAAGAGGCTGTATGAGTCGGCATTCCCACCAGCAATGGAGGAGTGATCCTCTCTCTCCACATCCTCTCCAGCATAAATTGTCTTCGGTGTTTTTGATTCTAGCCATTCTGACAGGAGTAAGATGGTATCTCAGAGTTGTTTTGATTTGCATTTCCCTGATGGCTAAGGATGTTGAGCACTTTCTTAAGTGTCTCTTGGCCATTTTAGCCTCCTCTACTGAGAATTCTCTATTTAGCTCTGTACCCCACCTTTCAAGTGGATCCTTTGGTGTTTTGGAGACTTGTTTCTTGAGTTCTTTGTAAATTTTGGAGATTAGCCCTCTGTCAGATGTAGGGTTAGTGAATATCTTTTCCCATTCTGTGGCCTGCCTTTTTGTCTTTTTGATTGTGTCCTTTGCCTTACAAAAGCTTTTTAGTTTCAGAAGGTCCCATTTGTTAATTGTTGATCTCAGTGCCTGTGCCACTGGTGTTATGTTTAGGAAGTGGTCTCCTGTACCAACTCGTTGAAGAGTATCTCCCACTTTCTCTTCTAAAAGTTTCAGTGTGGCTGGATGTATGTTGAGATCTTTGATCCATTTGGACTTAAGTTTTGTACAAGGCGATAAACATGGATCTATCTGCAGTCTTCTGCATACCATTACCCAGTTATGCCAGCACCATTTGTTGAAGATGCTTTCTTTTTTCCACTGTACAGTTTTAGCTTCTTTGTCAAAAATCAGGTGTTCATAGGTGTGTGGGTTAAAATTAGGGCTTTCGATTCGGTTCCATTGGTCTACCTGCCTATTTTTGTGCCAATACCAAGCTGTTTTCAGGACTATAGCTCTATAATAGAGCTTGAAATCAGGTATGGTGATGCCTCCTGAAGTTCCTTTATTGTATAGGGATGTTTTGGCTATCCTGGGCCTTTTGTTTTTCCATATAAAGTTGATTAATGATCTTTCCAGGTCCTTGAAGAATTGTGATGGAATTTTGATAGGGATTGCATTGAATCTATAGACTGCTTTTGGCAAGATTGCCATTTTTATTATGTTGATCCTACCAATCCAAGAGCATGGGAGATCTTTCCATTTTCTGGTATCTTCTTTGATTTCTTTCTTCAAAGACACAAAGTTTTTGATATACAGGTCTTTCACTTCCTTGGTTAACATTATCCCCAGATATTTGATGCTGTTTTTGGCTATTGTAAAAGGTGATGTTTCTCTGATTTCTTTCTCAGTCACTTCATCATCTGTATATAATAGGGCCACTGATTTTTTGAGTTTACCTTGTATCCTGCCACTTTGCTGAAGCTGTTTATCAGCTCTAGGAGTAACCTTGCGGAGTTTTTGGGTCACATATGTAAACTATCATATCATCTGCAAATAATGAAAGCTTGACTTCTTCTTTTCCTATTTGTATCCCCTTTATCTCCTTTTGTTGTCTTATTGCTGTAGCTAGAACTTCAAGTACAATATTGAAGAGATATGGAGAGA